>NC_039265.1:17322212-17622212 GCF_003368295.1 Carassius auratus
TATTTGTACGTTTTTTAAAGAAACGACTAACGAATATTTCTAAAATTATATTATTTTACCAGTTCCCTAGATATCAATTATGACCAAATTGTGTAGATGCCAAACAGAAACCTATCCCCAGCAAATTATTCAGCCCCTATTCAATATGTTGAAGAGGTCGTAGTCAAACCTGACTTTTTTTTTTTTTTTGTACGTTGAATTCTGTTTAAAAACTTCCATTAGAAGAAAGGCCTGTCAGTAGTCGTCTATATGTACCCTGTAGAACCGAATTTGTGTCCAAGGCATTAAAATCGCAAATACGTCTCTACAGGAATACATGGGCGACGTAAAAGCCACGAAAGCCAAGTTGGGTTTGTATTCATCTCGATCAGAGGCACGTGACTTTGCATGAAAGTCGTGTGTGCTTACTATCATAAGTAGATTAGTTTGAATGAACAGGACTACTATGAAGACAAACATCCTTAGCCAAAATTGCACATCTCGTGGAAGAGGAAATATGATGTATATACCATCGCTGTAAACGGTTAATTTAAAGCCTTTATAGTGTAATTAAACACAAAATCTCCTCTCAACCTCTACATTTTGACTTAAGTTGTGGAATCATAAGTTAACTGTATAAATAGGCTAGAATTTTCTAAGGTAGTTTCACTTGGTTATTTTAATAACTGTAGCCTATATAAATAATAGGGATAACGACATATTAGACTATGTGCCAATTATCCAGGAAATTTGCTTTGCACTGGCATATACAGATTAGAGATAAGAGAAAATATGTTAATTCTAATATATATTTTTGCCTTAAAATATATATATATATTTATATACAATAGCGCAGGATTGTATTGTGTTATTATTAGCCATAGTTATGTATATCTGATCCGTTACTTAAGTTTAAATGTGATTGATATTTTATTTATTTAACTTAATTGTTAAATTCTTTAAACAGTGTAATGTTAAAATATTTTAGGTAACAGCACATGCACAAGTTTACTGAGAAACATCTCTAGGTGCAGTGGCATGATCCGAGAAGATTTGGCCATTGTGTATGAGTGTGTGAGAGAGCGAGAAAGGGGGGAGAGAGAGGGGGAGAGAGAGAGAGAAAGAGAGAGAGAGGGACAGAGAGACTGAAAGACTTCGCGGACAATGGCGGAAAATTGAAGGTATATTTGCGAAAGCTGTGGTTCCTTATCCGGGGACTACATCGCCCCATGCCATTGGGCCATCGAATCACGTGGTAAAAGTAACTTTACAGGGTTGCTCGCTAGTAGGAGGGCTTTATGGAGCAGAAAAACGACAAAGCTAGAAAAATTATTTTCCACTCCAGAAATTAATGATCATGAGCTCGTATTTGATGGACTCTAACTACATCGATCCGAAATTTCCTCCTTGCGAGGAATATTCGCAAAATAGCTACATTCCCGAACACAGCCCCGAATATTACAGCCGTGCAAGGGACAGTGGCTACCAGCATCACCACCAGGAGTTATACCCTCCGCGGGCAAGCTACCAGGAGCGTCAGTATAACTGTGCAAGCATCCCTGAGCCTGATACTCAAAGAGGACATGGACTGCCTCACGCGGGGCACCTGCTCGGAAAAGGGCAATCTGCCTCATGTGAGCCCCCACCGTTACCCCTGTCTCCTGCCACCCCTCCGGCTGCATCGTCCGCCTGCAATCAAGCCACCCCGGAGCATCCCAACAGCTCAGCTTCTGCCAAACAACCCGTAGTGTACCCCTGGATGAAGAAAATTCACGTCAGCACCGGTAGGCAACTTGAGCGCATTTCTCTTAAGCACTATAAAGCTCGCCCCTCATCCTAACTCTCTCTCTCCGTCTGCCTCACTCCTTTTTACACTCATCCCCTGGCCAGCCTCTGCTACGATAGGATAGAAGCCTTTGAAATGGCACAATTGAGGCGGATTTACGACTAGGCATTGGTAATTACACCCACCATAAATTTTATAGCCGAGGTATACTCTGGGCAGTCGTATCACCATGTGGCTTCTCTTGTTATGAGTGTGCGAGAGAGTGAGGGAGATCTGGGACCAGAGAAAAACTAAGCTTTATAATGTTGCATTAATAATTCAGTGCTGAGTCCAATGTGATTTTAGCCTTATTATAGAAAGCTAACTTTTAGATATTTTAGCCCACCCTCATTTCCTCTGTCGCCACCATTTCTCAATGAAAGACACGCTTGTTTACCCTATCCTTCCCTCGCTGCTTCTTTTCTTTTCTTTTCTATTCTGTTCTGCTCTTTCTTTCTTTCTTTCCCTTTGCTTCTCCTCTCTCCAGTGAACTCTAGTTACAATGGAGCGGAACCCAAGCGGTCTAGAACTGCTTACACTCGCCAGCAAGTCTTAGAATTGGAGAAGGAATTCCACTATAATCGGTACTTAACACGGCGAAGACGTATCGAGATTGCTCATTCCTTGGTCCTCTCGGAAAGGCAAATCAAAATTTGGTTTCAGAACCGCAGGATGAAGTGGAAAAAAGACCATAGGCTGCCAAACACCAAAGTCAGATCCTCTTCCTCCACGGGCATTTCCTCCGGGTCCAACACAAGCTCAGCGGCTGGGGTTGTGGCGGCAGCTTCCACCACTAACACCATGTCAGCCTCCGAGGACCTCTCCGGAAGCGAGCGTGGCGAGGATATTACAAGGTTATAAGAGAACTATTTCGAGGAGAGAAGGGAAGATCAAATGACTGATTATTTATAAAATATAATATATTTTGTTTTCGTAGGTATCTTGTGCGTAAAGGGGTTCCTTTAAGTCCACAGTTATATAAAATGCATGTTATATAGCATGGATTATTGCGAATACCTATGGATTATTTTTTACGCAAAACAGGGTTTAATTTATCTAAAACTGAATCAATATGATGTTTGTTTTTGTTTTGTTTTTTTCTAAGAGAAATGTTTTGGGCGAAGCAGGATATGGACATTTTATTCAAATGTTATTTGAGGGCCTTTCTTTGCCCAGCTGCCAAGGTGAAGTGCACAACGAATCTATTTATTTCTCACTTGAGAGAGCTGGTACCTTTTTTTTTTTTTTGTACTGTAAATGAAAAACACTATCGTGGGTATCGATAGGAGAAAAAAAAGATATTAAACGTCTTTGTTTTCTTTAAATGTAAATCATGCTGTGGGTTATCTGTCGTATGGAAAGATTAAGATTTTAAATTATAATTTAGTTTTTGTTGTGATGGAGTTGTGTTTAGGCTTTTAACAGCAGATTGTTGTGAGATGCAATAAAACCAGTTTAGTGTATTTGTGCTAATTATATTGGTCAATAAAACGTAAGTGTCTATTAGTTTTACCTAGACTCGAGTGACTTTTATTAATCATAAGTAGCGAAAAAAATTCTCTATCATTTTTAACAGGAGATGCAGAGACTTTCATGTTAGTAGTCAGTTGCATATGCAGATGTAGGCCCAGAAGTAAAACAGTGTTATCCGTAAATTTAAAATCTACGTGTCAGTGGGGTAGCAGCATTCGTTCTTGCAGAAAATTTATTATAAACACTTTATTTCTGCTCTAATATCTACAACGCAGTCTCTCAGGTTTAAGCGCTCGGTTTGTGTGGGTTAGCATGGACTGTGTACCCATCATTTTCTCGCGCATGCTTTTAACGTGGAACATAATTCGGGCCTTTTTTAGTAGGAACCTTATCGCTTTTCATTCCACAGGATGGCTTGTTGTTATTAATTACACTGTTTTCAACATGGCTCAAAATGTCTCTAAAAATCAATTCCAGCATTCAAAAATGTCCTGCACTGCTTCTATTTTTCCATTATTGATTTCAAGCGTTATGAAGCTGCGAAACTAATTCAAGCAATTCGTTTTATTTTGTGGATAAACTAAACAGTGAAAAATTGGTAGATATTGAGACATTTAAAAATAGGTCTAACAATTTATGGACTTAATGGAACATGTATTTAATGTGCTTTGTTTTGTTGAGTTTAAATACAAATAATTTAAAATCCTTTAGTATTTAAATTAATAGTAATTCATCTTGTTATGTTTCATATTACAAGGTTTATTACAAAATAACCGTGACTATTCACGATTGAAAAAATTCGTGTTATGGGATAAGATTGTAAAAAGACCAATGTAAAGAGACAAAGGCTGTGATATCGGTCAGCTATTTCCATATTGTTATTTAAAGAAGCAATTTGCATGTTGTGAAATATAATCCTAGTTCCTCGGTTTGGAAAGTTCTGATTCAGGCCACTCCTCTTTGTGTGCCATATTGTTATTTTTAAAAAGTGGCGCTAGATCGAAGCGACGTCATCTCCAAAGCAGATAGTAGGAGCTAGACACACAGGGCCAAAATCTGCACGCTGTGGCCTTGCAAGATACAATGCTGCACAGAACGCACCCACATGCAAATTAGTTGAAATTCTATTGTGATGTTTTCTTTTTCTTTTTTCTAAATGCACAAGAATATATTAAAATTTAAATATTAGAACACTTAGCGTCTCTATTGATATCAGTTCTCGAAAAAAAAACATTACAGAAAATAAGGAATGTGTTTGATTAATTGTAAATCGGCCTGACTTGAATGAAAATTACACAACGGCTTTCTAAGTGGGGGGCTGAGAAGCACAAAGGAGTGAGTCATTTTAGACCATCAATCAAGTCTGGCAGCAATAGTCAATTGTACTTCTAATGTATAAAGTTGTACAGGCACTAAATAGTGCACAAAAGCGTCACTGCAAAATATGTTTCAGCGGATAGTTTGTCCAAACCTAAATGAGAAGAAAGGCACTGGCCATCGTCTCAGCCTGGCCATGACTTTGGAAAGGCACTTGAAAAGAGTAGGTGCAGAACTGCATTCAGGGACCATTATGTGACCGAACAGCAGAGAGAAATAAATGTGCACGCCTAAATCGTAGCATCCCGGCAGTCTTTTTCGAGATGCTGTTGCCTCCATGTCGCGAGGCTGAAAAGGTACTTCATTGAAGTTTGTGACAACTAAGAAAATTCGAGTTCAATTTGGGGACACATTTTCTGTCCCATTAGTTTCGTTTCAGCCGGGTCGGCCGACCTCTCCCACCCCTTGACCTCACTGGCTCTCTCAACGTGTACCTTCTGTGTGCACCCTCACCGGTGCTCTTGCTTTCATTGTGGGGTTTTGCTTATATTGATGTGCTAACAGAAGAAGAAGGACATCTGAATGTGTTTCTCCTTTGTTGCTTGGCACCGTATGACCTACGAGATCGGTGAACTCTGAGACAAGGCTCTTCTTTAGCGTGCGACCTTGTAACTTTTTCTTTAGGAGGAATCCATTTTCGAGCTCTTGGTGTAGTGCTGGTCAGTCTCTAAGTAGTTTCTACTTTCACCTAAATGAGAAAAAATAAAAATAAATAATGTATATATATATATATATATATATATATATATATATATATATATATATATATATATATAATTTTTTTTATTATTATTATTGCAATTGAGACAAAATAAGCATATAGTTCAAAATAGGAGTAAAACTGTCAGGAACATGTAGACGTGTACAAATACATTTTTGTATTGACTTTTTAATATTTAATAGCAGGTTTTGTGTTATTCAAACAGGTAAGACAACTTTTAAAGATATATAAAACAAATTTGTTTTCTGAAACAAAACGCAGTGAAATTTTGGGGAGCGCTGACATTTGATAGATTTCTGACATTCCACCGCAGATGTAAAGCAGCTTTTGTGTTGCGAAAAATCATTTTAAAAGAAAGAGTATAACACATAAATCACGTTTGACTTCTAATGTGCTGAACTAATATTTACATTCATAAACCAAACAAACTGTAACGTTTAGGAGACAGGAGATATGTAGCCTATGAAAGTCATCGCAGGTGTTGTGTGGCTGCTTGCCAGCTAAAAAAACTTTAATCCAAGTTTCATTTTTGCATGACAATTCTTTATTTTAAACAATATTTAGTAGCTATTCACAAACTATAAAAAGCCACCTCACCCTTACAGTTTAAAATGTTACCAAATTCAGTGTGGTTGTTAATGATTTAATCGTATTATATATATTATTATTATTTTATTTCTTTCAATACCTGTTAATTTCTATCTATCTATCTATCTATCTATCTATCTATCTATCTATCTATCTATCTATCTATCTATCTATCTATCTATATATATATATATATATATATATATATATAAAATACAATTTATTTATTTATTTTATTGTTATTTTATTTTTTTACAAGTAGTGTTGGCTTCTTGGAACATATGTTTCAAAAGACACGATCTGACTAATATCAACAAGGTTACGTTAAAATTTAATTTAATTTAAACTTTAATCGTTTTGGTAGCCTATATGACGAAGATCTTCAGGCACATTATTTTTGTGCTCTGTGCTGGAGTGCATATTATTTTATTATGCTGCAAAATAAGAGTTTAATTAGGTGACAAGCACAAATAATTCCAAATATCCTTTTTTTAAGCTGTTAGAACATTATATTAGATATATTTTCCCACAGTATTTGTTGATGGCATATAAGAAATGCACCGATAGTTGCAAAAACAGAAGGCCTTTTCCAATACCTCATAACTGATCCCAATAACTTAATTTATGCAGAATGAGCAACATGGCGCCAGCAGTTGCACTAAGCCCTGTTTTCCAATAAAGTTACAAATCACCCTCTAAAAGATCGTCTTCGTTTCTGTCATACATTATTTAATGATGGTGGTGTACCGTTACCAAAACCAGCACATAGGTCGTTTGTTATAAAATAAAATATAAATACAACTTTAAATTACAACCCTACAATATGACAAAGGGCTATACAAAAATGCAAATGTCTGCAGCTTGTTAAAGAAGTTGCCCAGTTGCTTTGAGTTAAGAAAAATATTGCATTTATTATTTTAAAAATGTTTATATATACAATTTATTTAATATTTATATGATCATTTAGAGTGATTATTACTTGTACATTTATAAGGTATATATGTATTTATTTAATATTGTATAAATATATCATATACTATATGTATAATGTTAACTTAATTTCTTACATCACTTGAAACAGATTATAAATAGGCTACAATAATTCAGAAAATAATTCAGTAATTATAATTGTAATATAATTCAATTAATACCATTATACCATATGCGATATGGCAGTGGTTAACCTATAACACTATATTTGCTAGCCATAAAAATCATAGTGCATGGGCTGCAATTACGGCCACGGTTCAATCCACACTGTAGTGAACTGTACCATATAGAGAGGTGGACATTTCTTTGTATGTGTCCATAAATCAAAAAGATGATTGAGGGTTGGCCCTGCAATACAAGTAGTAAGTGCCACGCTGCACAAAATCTGTTTTGCTTAGGTTTTTGAACGTGCCCTTGTAGGAAGAAGAGGAGGAGGAGACAAGCAGGAAGTGCAAGATGATCCTCACCTGTCTGCAGAAACGCGCGTTTATCAAACACTTTATCAAAAATGTTATATTTATTGTTAAACATAAGTGTGATAGCAAATTCACTGTTTAAGAAATATACACATACATGATCCAATATTGTAATTTTTTGTCTCTAGTTCTAAATTGTCAGGTGTTATTCAAATGATTTTTTGCATCTGAATACAGTTACAGTTGTTTGTTTTTATTACTAGTTTATACTGACTTAGTGATTGCAGTTGCAATTTGAAAGTAGACTAGCACTTGCATAGCAATTAAGATCTGCTTTTGAGTAACCGACCCAGAAACAACTCCTAACCTAAATGGGAAGTGAAGAATTACGTTTTGCGTGTGTTTATACTGAACCTGACACTGACCCGTCAAGACATACACCTTCTACCATGTTAATCAACAACAGATGAAATTATAACGAGAACAGCTGATTGTTTCTTTCAAAGTTAAATGCTAGTAACGAGTCTTATGTGTGAACTGATCTTGTCCTGTGGTTGACTTGTAGGATATAAATTACGTTTTTACAACGCACCACTTTTCATAGGCCTATTTGAGCAAATATTTTGCCTTTCGGTTTAGGCCTACCTATTCTAATTTCCATTACCATGGCGCGTTTCTAGCACTGCATTTCTCACGATATCTTACTGAAACATTATTCACATTAAAATATTAATCTTCCATAATAAAAAAAGACAATAAGAAATTATGAACAATGAACAATAAGAAATTAGCATTACAAGATTTTTGTTCTAAAATGCATTTTTATCAGCCCTTTTGTGTAAGATAAGTGTCTTCTCAAAGCAATTAAGTTAGTGATGAAAGGTGTAGATTCTTAGCATTGTTACGAGGTCCTCTGTGTAAACTGAGCCGTGGTGAACGACGCAGAAAGGCTCAGAGTTGAATCGGGGGTCACCATGTTATTTTCCAGAAATGTCGCAGTCCTTCCACTGAATATCCGCTCGACACATGAAATACATAAATACAGCTCTTGCTCCAGATATGAGTGTCCTTTGTGAGAGTCTAACCATGACTTTGACTTTTGCACTTTTCGTGCTTTCTGCCACATTTTATGCCAAACGGAGAACATGAGCAAAGAAGAGTGTCTGCATTGCCCTCAACAATCTCCATAATCTTTGTTCTGATATCTTGCCCCTTAGCCTTTACACTCAGTATGACCCCGAATGTAATGTCTAATGGCCACCCAAACTAAAGCAGTCCGAGAGAGGGGACACGACAGAAAGAAAGAAAAAAAAAGATTTTTTTTTTTTTTTGCCAGAAACAAAAAAAAATAATAATAATAATAATAACAATTATGGCACAAAAAAACATTGTCAAAGTGTTAATAGGACAAAAAAAAAAAACATAAATTAACTGCTTTTATTCAAGTCAGAAATGTGATTGAATGAAGCTAAAAACACAATCGAAAGGTAGACATAGCTCTGCCGTGTAGGTTGTGAATTATATTAAGATAAATAGACTAAGTCCAACAACATCAAGACACCCCTGAACTGTGCATTAAAAATACTAATAATAATACTCGTCACAACAAAAAAAACCCCATAAACTTCTAATCCAGTCTCACGCAAAGCATGCTGGGAACTAGAAATCCATTAGCTAGCCCATAAACTTGTGCTAATTGAGAACACGCCTTAACTTCTGGTTAAGTGTTAGACAAGCAAGCATAAGTGGTAAATGCAGAAACTCCTTTAATGATAAAAAGTCTTTGGCGCATTTGGGGTTTTCCCGAAATCACGACAGGCCTATAAATGGATCGTAAAACGATCTTACAAATCATCTTAGAGTTATGGGTTATTTCCCCAAAGCATTGTTAATAGTAGCATGTAATTCGCAGTAGATCGACAAGTGTTCTCGAGAAATCGAGCACATGCATCGTGAAAAGACATAGAATCACCTGCAGAAGGAAAAAATACAGCTAAACTTGATACAGTTACAAGGATTGCACTTTAGTAGGCCTATTCAATAATGTGACTTCCATATGACGATTATGCAACATGTCAAAGCTAATTCATGAATTAAACATTAACACAAGATGGTGTTAGTGAAATGAAAAACCTGTTTACATTTTTAACCAAAATATTCAATTTCCGGTGTTCTTGCACTTTTTCCTGTTGGAGTTACTAGTGAAAGTTTTGCCCATTAGTTCTTTAGGTCTGGCTGCCAAGCAAGTTTGACGTAACAAAGAACAATCTGCTTGCTAGTCTGAAAAGAGTCCTCAACCAATTGCTTGGCGGGAAAATAATAATAATAATAATAATAATAATCATAATAATAATCATAATAATAATTAATAAATAAATAAAAATAGCTTAATTAGCCTATATTTAGATTTTTTATTATTTTAACAATTTTACGTTTTATTCGTGAAAAAAAACAATACCTATATTTAGCTATTTCTTCCTGGATTAGCCTACTAAAGGCAAGATAGATAGGTCTCTGATAAAAGAGATGAGTGATCTTGTGATCGGTTCAAGTTGCCAGGCAACAACCTAAGAGAGTCGCTCACTGAATAGAACATCCATTATCTCTAAAAGTTCCTGAATTTAACGAGTTACCGATTGAAGCCACATCGCGTAACCTGTTTTTATCGAATGAACCTGTAGTCTTTTACCCAGTGTCTGTCTATAAAGTCTCATTACAAGGAAGAATTCGGCGTATAATGGCACAGGGGCAGTTTGTTAAGAATGCAAGAGAATGGTCGTCCTATGGATGAAATGCCACCTGCGAACATCTCTGTTTCTCTCTATCTGTCTTTCTCTCTTATTCTCTCTCAGTCTTTCATACTTATCTGAAGCAAACCTTTATAAAGGCTACTAGGAGGTGGAGAAATTAATGTAAGAGCTTAACAACACAAGTCAGAAACTTTCCTCGTCCACAGTCCTAAGAAAACAGACATCATTACAGGTCACGCACGTTTCATAAGCAAACCCTTTTTGAAGTTCTCCAGTTTGCACAAGTTACCAAACAAACAATAAATAAAGTATATTCACTATCACGTCACACTGGTTGATACCCTTGTAGCCTAAACGAAAGTCTCTCTTGTTGCAACTGAGAAGTTCCCAGTGTCACAGTATAGATGTACAATTGTGTATTGAGGCTTTTGTCCAGTTCTCCGGGGTGTCTGCAATGTGTCTAAACATATGCGGTCATGAGGAGGTCACTAGACGTGCTGCTGAGCCCCAATGATTAATGTTATCTTCTCTATAGAGAAATGGCATTCATAGATTAACGTTTTCTGTACAATATGGTGAGTGGTTCAACTAGGCATGTTCTATTAGCATAGAATATAATTTCTAGTGTGCTAAATAAAGACTGACTTTTAAATCCTTGCAAAACCGAAGAACTTTAGCATAGGAGGAACAGAGAAGTCCAATGACTTTTTGACTATTAGTCATAAGGTGTTTAGATAAAACGCAATGAAAACGTTAGAAATGAAATATGAAATATGCATTTCAACATAAATGCAAATAAAACTTCTAGACACATATAATAACATGTATAGTTTTATTTTGACCTTTTATTTTGCGTGAATGTACAGAATACAGAAGTATGCAAAATGTGGAACGGGGGGGGGGGGGGATGTGGATTTATGAAGTATGAAATCCCTTCCAACATTGCAACTTTATATAAACAATACCATGTGTGAATTGTAGTCAGGTTTTCTAATGTTATATATTTTTAAATAGTTGACAGAACTCACCTTTCACGACCCCGGTCCACTTTAAAATAAAACAATGAAACAATATTGTAGCGCAGTCGACCCTAAGTCGATCTTATTTCTAAGTTTGATGAACTCTTGAGAGATCTCTCCAAATTTCTATAGTTGTATTTAGGTTCAGATTTGTATTACAGCGAAGCAGGGCACCGAAGATATAAATCTAGTCTTTGCTCTTCAGAGACAGACCCATTTGTATGCATCGTTATGACCAACAACATCCTCTGTTCATTAAAATCCTTTCCTGGATTTACTCTCTTATCTGTCCTATGCCTAAAACCATTAGGATATTACTAATGTTTATTGAAGAAATTAATCCGAAGCGTTGTGCTGAAACAATGAAAAGATTATGATTTTATGAAATGCAAAGCGTTTGCTTGTAGATTTCAATAACAAACCTTACATACAAAAATAAATAAAGAACTATTCACAAGTTATCAATGTCTTTCATCCCCAAAAATGTTTAAAATGATTTATTCTCCAAAAATGTGGGTTATGTCCTCAACAGTTGGAGTTATGTGAGAGAAAGCAACAGACAGCTGTATGCAGCGGCCCTTTGTGCATTCCATTAATTTGTTTTCTAAAATTTACCTCATTGCCGTTTTATCCTCTTTAGAGAACCTGTTTTTGCATGAAATGGTTAAAGCGATGTTATTATCGATGTTTTATGCAGCTGTTTGTGTCAGCAACCACAAGAGCGCAGAAGGTAGGGAGGAATTATAAAAGGGTTGACACCCAGAGCGACCGGCGCGCTTTTGTGAGAGAAAGAAAAATGATTTATTGCCAGCAACGTGGTTCAAACAGAGTTCACAGAGAATTGTAGTGTACCGGCGGAGGCGCTGAGTTATGGTCTTGCTGAGCCACTACATCAAAGATTCCTTTTCAGATTTAGTGAATGGACCCAGCGGCATGAGACAAGGGAACAAACTTACTTTAATTAGAAAATTCCCAAGATCACAGGCGACTTTCAAACAATAAGGGAAGAGATTGAAATATATGAAAGGTACAAGGGGGACCATAAAACCTGCAGAAGAATAATAAAACCCTCCCTATGGCCTCCACCACCACTTCCCAAAATATTAATAGTAATTAAATAAAAAATGCATCGAAATTGTTTAAATAGCATTTATTGAATAGCTCATTCATATGTGGTTATGGAATGAGTAGGCCTACACTTGCATTCCTTGCACACTCGGGCGCACTAATCATTCATGTTAATAGCGCTGCAACTCGGCAGAAGACGGACTTGTAATATGCATAGTGAATGCTTCTATATGACCAAGCTTGTGACAGCAATTCACTGAACTCAAAATAACAAATCGTTTTTAGGAAAAAAATGATTTTAGCCTTACAACCGAAGAGGATGGCCACATGGTTCCTTGATATTCTTCTTTAATAGACAGTATATGAATGGTTATTTGACTAGTTAAACCATCCGAAATGAAATATAAGGTTTTTGAATTGCTGTAATTTTTACCGATATTGTTTTAATGCAGCCCAAAGTTATCATAATAGCTATAGGCTATGTAAGTACTGAGACGACCATTATTCAAAAACATACTTGCCCATACTGGCAGGCCTCTTTGGTTTTCAGAAACTCATTATTGAGATCTGTCTATTATTATAAGCGTTTTCTGGAAAAAAAAGTAAGTAAATAAATTAAAATATAAAATCCCTGCAAGAGAAAGAGTGAATCGTTGAGGTAATCAGTCTTTGTCTTGGAAAATACGTTAGACATGTTATTGACAGTACTGAGTGTCTGAGTAAATACTCAAACAAGACACTGTGGAGAGTAAATGAAAAGGGACTAGTCCTTGGTTTTCAGTCCTTGTGCACAATTAATCACTAGTGCGAGACAACCGCTGTCCACAGCTTATGGAGCCTAAAGGAAGAGTCTTTTATGTTCATTTCAGACTGGGGATACTAATTTACTTCAGCGTGACTGCTTTATATAATGTTATCGGCAAGCAGTCGTTATAATTAGCAACTGGCTAAAAACGAATCCTACTGTGACGATAGGTGTCTGGGAAAAACAGCGATCTGGACAGGTTGAGCGCTAAATAACGTTTTGTGGCAATGACCCTCTTCCCTCCACCAGCTTAGCTTCATGACGTCAGAGGACAAAGGCTAATTCTATTGCGAATAAAAAGGTTTTTTGATCAATCTTTAATTATTTAAAAAGACTCAAATTATTTAAAAACAACAAGTTACCCGACTCCAACAAGTTTCTAAAGACCTCACCATTACCCTAAAATGTCATGCTTACGCCAAATCCGGGCTTTTCCTGGTCTTTGTTCATCGAGACGTTGTTTTAAATAGCAGACAACGCGATTCTTAGTTACTACACGCGATGATCTTGAACGTTTCTTTGATTACCCGAGACGAACAAATAGCCATATCGGCGACTATTTCCTTACACTGCCAGTTAACTGAAAAATGAAACTCTTTTAATTTCACTAAGATTATTTTTGACGTGCATTGTCACTACAGCACTGACAGTAGATCTCTTTGTTTGACCACACCCATTGATTCTCTTGATGTCTCTTTCACCAGGTAAAAATGCGCAGAAATCTCAACACACGTCGGAAACGCCATTGATATTCGAAAGATCCATTTAACGCGTGGTGCAATATTTCTTTCACAGCTCAGAAACGTTGGTTATTATATGTATGTAAATATATATTTTTTATTATTATTATTTTTTTTTTACAAAAAACATGACTATGGAAAAGACAAACAATTTATATGACTGAAATATTTTATTTATAAAAAGACACTGCTAAAACATCTACATGGCTGTTTTTACGAAGGATTAAGACATTTAAAATATATATATAAAATCAGTATATGTTTTGAGCTGTAGTTACAACTGTAAAGCGTTACAGGAACAGTTAATTAACTATACGGCAAATAAGTCGATTATTATATAATACCTACCACAGTGGACTGATAAGTCAGTCAAGGTTTCAAACATTGTATTATAAAACGTTATCACCGAAATGAAGTCTGTATTCTGCAATCCATTGTGGCAAAACTAAGGAGACTCGATCCCAGACATGCATGTCTTTTCTCTGTCCAAATTGGTCTCTTTCTCCCTCCCACCTCCCAAATCACGCTCTCTCAACACTGTCAGCAAGGTAACAGGGTAATGTGTGCGCCCTGCTCATGGCTTTTCGTCTGTCCACAGGATAATCATTCGAAATGGCAAAATAGTTGAAGAATGCGCAGGAAAACGGAATCCTCGTTTGGTTGCTTTCGAGCACTTTACAACTCAAACAGCCAGTGCGCGAGGCTATTGGATGAGGCCATCACGTGACTACATTGTTTACCCTTGTTGGAAAACAATTAAAGACGGCAGTGAGTGTACTTTAATGTCTTTTCTACACCTTGTGTGATCAATTATCCAACTGGAGTGGTCAGGGCGGGTAGAGATGCACAATAATTCGTTTCACGATTTTCATATTAATAATGCTTACTTGGACAAGATATGTTGCAATAAATCTCATGTTTGTTCTATGGAGCCACATTTGTCCCCTTGTGCTCTGCAGGAGAGCAGTTTTGCGTGGAGACAACATGCTGAAGAAAATTCATCAAAACGTTATGAAGGCCATATGTGGAACTTTCAAAAACTCTCTCAACATCCCTATTCATCCTCCGCTGGTGTCAGCCGCTCCGCGAATGAAACGACAAAATCCTTGGACCGGACGAATGCGACGGAAAGAGACGAGGGGTGCAAGCTGCCAACTTCCTGCTTTTCAACCAAGAAGTACCCTTGGATGAGAGAGACACATACACCTATAAGCTTCAGCTCCATAAACGTCATGGAATCAGGTGAGAGAACTCGTTTTTGGACTAAATGAGGTATATTGATTGGTATTGCTTAAAAATAACCACTTAATCTAATCAGTCAGTCATATTTTAGTCAATAATGAATAACAGCTGGATTAGATTTGGTTCTATGTTAATGTGATTTGTCACTACAGTTATTAATCAATAATTAGTGTTTTCCTTCCTTCTTAAATAGAAAATGAACCCCTAATTACAGGCAACATTTCAATCTTGATTAATAAAGACTGCTCATTTCCAGTAAACATCCATGTGAGAAGAAACCAAATGTGTCTCAAACTAAAGTTTTATTATGTTTGATAAAGGTCATTAATTTATATATATATATCAGTCCATCAAGATCAATGTGGATATATGGATGGGGCACAAAAAAAAAAAAAAAAAAAAAAAAAAAAAACAAGATGGGGCAAATATTATTGTATGCGTATTACTTATTGATGAAAACACAATTACAATGTATATATTTTAAGTATAGTAATTTTTGTCTAACAGCACTTACACTGTGTGAAAATATGTTCTTCTCAAGTTAAAAATGCATAAGCTGCATAAAAGGGGAAAAAAAAGAAAGAAGAGAACTTCTAAGAAAAGTAATATTTTCTAGAGACAGCCAGTTGTTCTGTGAACTTGATTAAGTTTAAACTTTTACTAAGGAGCGAGAAAAAAAAAGAAAAAAAAAAGCTTACAGTGAAATTTTTATATTATCTGAGGCTATGCTTTTCTGGGTCACAGATAAGACTGCTTCACTTGTTTTAACCTAAGCAAAATCATACTAGTGAACATTCTTCACACATATACAAGACTTAATGACATGTTTTATACATGTGGCGATTTTTAGCTTATATGTGCAGTAATAACATTATGGCATTGAGAGGTCACTTCTTGAAGAACTTGTGTTGATAAGGACAGTGAGTGAAAACACACACACACACACACACAATCATTAGGAATCTAACCACAGTAGAAATCATATGAAATGGATAATTGACTTATTGATTAGTCTACCAACAGTGGTCTGCCCACAGACAGTGTGCTGGATTCTCAGTGATTTGCTCTGGCATTATGCTATATGCATCACGGTTAATGCTTTGGGAAGAGAGTTCTGTTCACTATCTGAACATTGATTGATCTTAGATCTTATGTACTTTAAAATTTCTATATATCTTCATATTTTCCAGGTGATTCCAGGTACAGCAGTGGTGAAGTAGAGGATAGCGGCTGTTCTAATAGTAAACGGGCACGTGCAGCATTCACCTCGTCCCAGCTGCTCGAGCTGGAAAAGGAGTTTCACTTCAGCGCTTACCTGTGCCGCAACCGGAGACTTGAAATGGCTGCGCTGTTGAAGCTCACTGACCGCCAGATTAAAATCTGGTTCCAAAACCGTCGTATGAAGTATAAGAAAGATCACAAAGAAAAGTCAATGGCAAAGTCCTCTTACTCTTACCTGGAAACAGGTAACCAGCCCTTTGTGATTAGTGGCAGCACAGTGGATCCTCCAGTGCCATTAAAATTCCAATTCCACTATGAGAGACCATCCATGTCTGGTATGAACTGTGCCCAGAGCCACTGGTGAAACTACAAAATGTCCAACAACCAGGTTCTCTAGTAAACAAACAACACTAAAGCACGATTCACATCAATGGTGAAAATGACTGAATCCTCTTGGTTATGTGAGATACAAATTCTCCACAAAATATGAACCTGTTCTGTCACTGACCAGTTATTTCCAGCATTATAGCTAACTCTTTCTGACATTATTTATATTTAAGGAAATAGAAGATTTATTACCTCTACATGACGATTTATATGAAAAGTTAAGTTCAATAGCCAAGTTCGCTCTGAACCAGATTACATGTTATCAGCGAGTACATGGTAAATCAGAGCTAGTCTCTACTGTGCATAAACTGCTGTAGTAATATCTTTGAAAAGCACCAAGATTTATTGCGCACAGATCCAGGCTCACTTGTACAAGTTTATCTCTTGGGCACAGAAAATACGTTTTAAAAAAGGGCATTCAAGACTTTGAATGGCCATTAACATCTGCTCAACTTTTGAAAGTGCACAACATATTTTTATTGCTCCCAAAAAGACATGCTATTTTTCCCAAGGCATGTGCTGAAACTCCTAACCTGGAATGTTGTTGATTATAATGGCCAGAAATGTTCAAATATTCATCCCATATTGAGAGGTGTTGTGTTCTTATGAAATGATGTGTTTTCCTATTGACTGAGTTTGACTTTACGCAAAGTTTCGGTTTCCTGTTTATACAGAAAGTACTGCTCCTTTGAATCTGAATTCGTGGTGTTTTGACTGGCAAATGAAAAAAGCAACAAAACAGGAAACCAAACACCGTCACAGTGTTATGTCATTGTCAGAATTCTTGCTTTGATAATGTTTTCATTTTACCAATAAAGTGTGAAAATGCCAGAGTTGCAATGTAAAATATGTTCATAAATCTAGTTCTTACTACTTTTAGTGTACTTCAGTCATATTTGATTAAAAGCATGACTGCTTCAACTGAAACTTCTTCAAACTCATTCATTCCTTCTGGATAGTTAATAATAAAGGTGAATATGGGTTGAATGTACATGATACTGTCGTCATTCTGTTGTTTTTTCAGATCTTTGTTAGTTTGATAAAAAAAAAAAAGCTGAGAGAGTGAATCTTACTTTAGCTTTAAAGAGCTTCTGTGGGTTTAACTTTGATACTTTTTGAATTAGGTAATACTGTACTTTGTTCTCTTAAAACATAACCTTACATATATGCTTTCCTCCGCCTCTGCCTCCCAACCTCGTAACATTAATCATTTAGACAAGGCGCTCTCTCTCCCTCCCTCTTTCCCTCTCTCCCTCTCTCTCTCTCTCTCTCTCTCTCTCAGCTTCACAACCGCTCAACCTGCTGGGCCTAATGACAGGCAGTGCGCTTCTCTTCCAGCCTTCCAGCTTGCTCTTCTCCAGTATGGGAGGTAAAGCACAGATCTGAAGAAAACAGATTTGGTTTTCTCCTTCTCTAAAAACAGAGCCTATTATTATATTTGTGCAAAATTGGACTACAGCAACGTTAGCAGTGAAGAAGCAGAGGCTTGTGGGCACCGCCCCTGGCAGGGTGGGTGATAACTCATTTTGATTAATTATGTTTAATTAGGACGTCGCCGTGTGTCATTTTATAAGCTAAGCACGGAACAGCAAAATCTACCTTTTCAAAAAATATTAACTTCATCTGAAATTTGAACTAATTGAGCAATTTCAGTTTGGCTAATCTCAGTTATACTGCATAAATCAATCTAGACCCAGTATAATTAGTAGCCTAACTTAGCAGCCTTCAGTGGTTCTCAACCCCGTTCATAGAGGGTCTGAAACCACTGGCTTAACTAATTTCAGGACTATCAGCAACAGCACAATTAATCAAAGGTTTAACTATACTCTCAACCTTGTTTCCGTTTATAGATTACAATGCAGCATCTGTAATCAAGAGGATGGAAATAGGCTTTCATTCCATTCATTCTGATTAAAGGAACAAATAATTCTGTAATGAATTGTTGAGGCTAAATCACAGAGCTAAATAAATAATCTGATACTGTAATTTGTAGATAAGTGTGCGAACATATCTTTGTACGAGCGGCCGCGAGAGAATGGAACAGCGTCTGTGCTGTACTGCTGAACTTACCATTCATCACCACGCGGCAGTGTTCCATATGCAAAATAGGAGTTGGCCTCCCGGTGGCCCCTTTAGTGCAACTAAACGGATAGCTGAATGCTTTGCTGTACTTATACTGGATCTAACCTAACATACCGGCCTCAGTTGCATCGAATGTGAAACTGCCAAACAGGCAAAGAATCTCAGTTTAAATGCTACCAGTAAATTACTGTCTAGTAAATATATTGCATTTATTAAAAAAAAATGTATTTCTAAATATCTAAGTATCTAAATATACACGCTCTTTTAAATGTTCTT
This sequence comes from Carassius auratus, assembly GCF_003368295.1. Classification (NCBI taxonomy): domain Eukaryota; kingdom Metazoa; phylum Chordata; class Actinopteri; order Cypriniformes; family Cyprinidae; genus Carassius; species Carassius auratus. The sequence goes on from NC_039265.1 coordinate 17,341,172, forward strand.
AAAGAATTAAAAGTATAAATATATAACATAGTGAGTGACGTGAAATTCAGCCAAGTATGGTGACCCATACTCAGAATTCGTGTTCTGCATTTAACCCATCCAAAGTGCACACACACAGCAGTGAACACACACAAACCATGAACACACACCCGGAGCAGTGGGCAGCCATTTATGCTGCAGCGCCCAGGGAGCAGTTCGGGGTTCGGTCCCTTGCTCAAGGGCACCTAAGTCGTGGTATTGCTGGCCCGGGACTCAAACCCACAACCCTAGGGTTAGGAGTCAAACTCTCTAACCAATATGCCACGAATGCTTTATTCCTCTTTTGTGCTCGACTTTTGATAAAACATCTGCCAAATGTAAATGTAAAATACATAGATATGTAAATAGTAAGTAAATAGATTATGACACACACAGCATATATAAACCAAAAACTGATTGATGAATATCTGAATGATATACAATTTAAATGATATATGCATGTCCCCATAATTGTCTTTTTTGGATACAAGATGAATTAATGTGAATTATTATTAATACATTATGAGTGAATTATCATAACAAGGGAGAAATTCGGTAAGTGAAGTTCAAAGGGGCATGAGAGGATCACGCACTTGTTATTAGATGGACCACTGAACAACATCAGGCCTACTTTTTATAATAGTTGGACTGCAGTGGTTGCGTGCTGTAGCCCCCTATGGGAAATCAGCCTGTGAACTAAGAAGGCTCCAGATCTAATTCAGGCAAAGCACTATATGAGCTTTAGTTCACAGTAAAGAGAACAGCACAACAGTTCCACTACATTCCTAGATCCATCACTGAGCTCAGTATGTAATTAATTTGCAGAAAATCAGCTGCAGAGAAATTCCTCTTTGAGTGTTCAGGAGAAAAAGATTTACTGGACTGACTTGAAGAGAGAAGAAGAGCGAGAGATAAATGGAGGCTGAGTCGGATTCTTTACATTCTTGTGTGCATGGGCTGACCAGCCATGATTTACGAGCACATTAAGAAGCATTACACGACCCCTGGCGAAAGATCACAGAGGATGAGAGAGCTTGCTCTGGCCACTCACACAATAAAAAGACCTATTTTTAGGCATTTAAAACCACACAGAGTGCACAGCGCAAACCCTCCACACGACATGACTGAATTGATCCAAAGCTGTCGTTGATATAATTCAAGTTCCTCTTCAACATGATGTATATGGGCTAACAATGACAGATATCCATCGCTGAGACATTGCTATAAAACATTTAGAGAGAAAAAAGAGAGAAAAAAGAGATCACATCACCTCTTTTTGCTTACTGAAAAAAATATCAAAGTTTTAACTGATACTAATATTTAAATTTTAAATGACTGATCTATATCAAAGGTAAATATATACTTTTTAGTGTGAAAAAACATATCAGAAGAAAAAACTAGATATTAAATCTCAGATTCATTTTTTTTAAAGAAAATTCATCTGACAGTGTTATTAAATTATTAGTGTTATTAAAGATTATTTTTGAGGGTGGCAAATGCAGTTTAAATGTAAAAATATGCATGCACAAAACAAGTATGCACAATTAAATATCCAATATCAGGTGATATATATGCATTATAAACTAATTCCAATAAATGTAAAATTTTGGCCCATAACCAATATGGTATTAATATATCATTCATCTATTCGACTTTCATTTCATTAGTGTAAAAAGTTCACAATATTTATACAATGAACACAGGTTTATTTTTTGATGTATAATTGTGCATCAGCCAAATATGCGTCTCTGGGTTTCATTGATAAATATAACAAAATATAGAAGTTGTAGCATATCAATTTTGTGACTTTATGAATGCTAGAGTACACAGACTCATGCACACTCGTACAAAAGCACACTTTCTCCACATCGCGACCTATCAGCATCAATATCCCCAGGAGAAAATCATCATTACAACTATGCAACCTCATTATTAACATCAAGTAATTACACTCATACACCTTGCAATTTTTCCAGTCTTACTGGATATTGCTTTCATTTTATTCGCCTCTCATTCCATTTCTTTTCAATCCAAAGGTCAATTCATCCAAATTCCCCATTTTTTTCCAATAGGGTCACGCATTGATCCAAAGCACTAACCTAGACTGAGTGCACTAACAGACTCCCATCAGTCGCTCATCATATTCACATCCCGATCCAGCGCAGGGAATGAGATTACGGTCTACGCTCCACATAAGTTCATCTTGGGAATTTGTGAAAAATTGGCGGAGCGGCCAGTTAAGGCCCACAGGACACCATACATACATCACATTCCAGATTTAGTTAGTAATCCCACAATCTAGTTAAGGATCTGGAAATTGGATCGAATCAATTAATTCTACAGTCACTTTGCATAAGAGATGGTCCACCGGCCATTAAAATTCACAATTTGTCTTCAAACATCTCATGGCCGACTACAGTTTTAGAAATTAGAAGATACAACATTATTTATTATAATGAAATATAGGTCCTCGGACCAATTAAAAAGGATAGGATCAACCTCTGCGACCACGCTTTACCGCACAGCCTCTCATTAAGGATTAAAGACGCTGGACCTTATGCTTACACAGGTAATCACCACGTAGCCGAGTCATAGTTCTTTCCGAAGCATGAATCAATAGTCATTTAAAGCGCTTTATTAAGCAACTCAAACACAAGCTGTGCTCAGACCTCTTCTAATCATAAACAAGGTGCTGACTCCAAATGTGTGACCTTTGGCAAATCCAGTCCATTCTTTTCCATTAACCTTCCCAGCTTTGCCATTTCTCTCTCGCTCTCTGTCTCTCCGGGGGAGTTTTCCTCTCAGTCAGAGCTGCTTCTAGTGCTTGTTGCTCAGAGGGATTGTTAAGTATCAATTCCTAGTGTCACCTTTGTGGGTTTTATTTATTTGTCGGCCTGCTGGTACGGAACACAGCGCAGGCATCACTCAGGTAGATGGATTATAATTCACCTGCAAGCCCTCATCAATCTTCACAATTTGACTTCCTGCATCACGTACAACTGTTACTGTCATATTAAAGCACTGCATTATAAAGATCAATGGCTTTTTAAATACGCTCTAGCTAAAGGTGATTGGTGACATTAAATGGAGAAAAAAGGCTGATAACTGTCACGCAGATGAGAAGCCTCACCAACTTGATGAGGGATCCTACAAAACAATTACCGTAACATATGCTCTGACGTTTAGGATTAATCAAATCGCATGTTTCCAACCTAATCATCACCTGATGATTTCCAGAAAATGGATACCAAAAGCATAACATCTTCTCGGAGAAGAATTTCAAGCAAGATTTCTTTCACTGTGCAGTTGAGCAGAAGAGGCATATGGCTGTGCTTTCCAAGAGCTTTCCTTCCTACCAACTGTTTAACCCTACTAATGTCCCCCAGTAAGGAGCTCCGGAGGCACTGGAGACTGTGCAGCAGTCGACGCTCCTATGACAGATGGCTTATTGTCACTTTGTTTGGGCTGTTGCCTGCTGGGCTCAAGTAGGAAGTGAAGACCGGAAGCATTCATATTCTTACAGCCAAACACTACACTAAGCGGAGCAAACGGGTAAGACGAGGCGGAGCTGTTTCGACAAATGCCTGCTGGGATCTCTGTGTGATTGTAAGAATCAGCAATGAATCCCATTACTGCACACCTGGTCACTATGTACTCTGTTTCTGTGCAAAAAAACAACAGTTTTATTACAAGTGGCAGCGCTTCTCGTTGTCTACTGGAAGATAATCAAATAAGCAGTTTGTTAGAGAATGCCTGTAATTAAAGTTCCTCTTCAGCATAAAATACACAAGACAGATATCCAACATCAATGCATTCCTCAAAGAGTTTAGTCTTAGTCCCATATGGCAAATGATGTTTGAGATTCGTGGTTGCTCAATGTGTCTCATCCACGATTGCTTTTCTTATATGTGGACTGTATGGAGTGAACCTAAACCGTTTGGGAATTTGGGATTAATTAACAAATGGAAGTATTTACACTTGACTTCATCTTGTACGCAACTCAAAGCACCCCCATCTCTCGCATCTGTCTCAAATGCATCTTGGAGGGCACTTGGTGTTTCCTTGATTAGATAGCTATTAGTACAAACACATGAAGAGACCAAGTCTAAAAACTCCCTAAAATTGCTTGGTGTGCTTTTTTATCTGAGACGTCTTCCTGCTGCTTGACTGAAATGCACCACTGCAAGTTTGAACAATCTCCTTGTCAGCAATGTGCTCAATCAATTACTTCTGTTGATGTAGTCAATGGCTTCATCTTTCATGATGGTCTCACTTCTTTTTTCTGTATTGCTCTTTCTTCCTTTTGTATCTCCCTCTCAGTCTTTCTCTTTGTCTATCTAACTAGCTTTACTTTTTTTTTCATTATAGCTGCATGAATGCTATCTGTTTGTGTTTCATGAAAAAGTTAAGATTTTTTTCTGTGTATCTGAAAGAAGTTTCCAGCAAGGATTTATCTGATCAAAACACAGTAAAAATTAAATTATAGTGAAGCATCATTTTACTGTACAGCGGAAATACAATTTTACATTTTATAAGTAAATACATTTTCAAATGTAATTTAAACCTGTGCTGCAAAACTGAATTGCTTTCAGTGTCACATGATCCTTCACAAATAATTTTAATTTACAGATTTGTTGCTTAAGAAATATTTATTTAATATTAACAATGTTGAAAACAGCTGTGCTAATTACTATTTTGTGGAAACCATGATAAACTAACATTCAAGTTGGAGATAAGTTGGGGATAAAAAAAGACAAGAAATATACTTTATTAAACAAGGAAACATTAAAGGGTTAGTTCAGCCAAATATTAAAATTATGTCATTAATAACTTACCCTCATGTCGTTCCAAACCAGTAAGACCTCCGTTTATCTTTGGAACACAGTTTAAGATATTTTAGATTTAGTCTGAGAGCTCTCAGTCCCTCCATTGAAGCTGTGTGTACAGTATACTGTCCATGTCCAGAAAGGTAAGAAAAACATCATCAAAGTAGTCCATGTGACATCAGAGGGTCGTTTAGAATTTTTTGAAGCATCGAAAATACATTTTGGTCCAAAAATAGCTAAAACTATGCCTTTATTCAGCATTGTCTTCTCTTCCGTGTCTGTTGTGAAAGAGTTCAAAACACAACAGTGTAGTGATATCCTTTCGCTAACGAATCATTCGATGTAACCTGATCTTTTTGAACCAGTTCACCAAATCGAACTGAATCGTTTAAAACAGTTCGCGTCTCCAATATGCATTAATCCACAAATTACTTTAGCTGTTAACTTAATGTGGCTGACACTCCCTCTTAGTTAAAACAAACCAATATCCCGGAGTAATTCATTTTAGAGTCCTGCACGGGTTCGGGACCCACAAATTTGGCTGAAAAGGGTGAAAAATATCCAACTGTGTCAGATACAGGTGCGGGTCGGGTCGGACACAGGGGAAACATGGGTCTAAACACGGGTTCAAAACAGTCACGTACAAACGTAATAACAGGCCTACTTTCCACTTTTTAAAAAATCACAACCGCGGGAATGGCTGCATGAGTCATTAGTTAACAGACGTAAAAAATCAGCCAGCTGTTTTTTTTTCCGTTGTTTTTTTTCCATTTATATATATATATATATATATATATATATATATATATATATATATATATACAAAATCTGAATTAAAATGTGTTTGATTTAAGCCTATTTCAAAATTTGTGTCATAAAATTATATCGCGCATACAGCTCAACTAATGTGATCGTTGTAAAGGTGTTTACAATACACTTCCACTTGCATGTATTTGACAATCGGAATATCAGATATTTCATTCCATAGCTAACACATTTGTGAATATGGGCCTAATCTAGCCTATCCGGGGTGTTTTTTTTTTTTTTTAATTGCATCTGAAAATGACTTTGTGCAGCTCATTCACATGTGAGCTCTGGAGCAGATCCGCCTCTCGCGATGCTCAGCTGTGAACGATTTAAAAATGGGTGCATAAGACTTGAAGCACGACTGCAGAAGGAGGTATGTTTTGCTCTTTTCTTGTTCTGTTTTCTTTCAGGATCAAAAGTACAAAAAATGAAAGCGTTCATCTGTATTTCCAACTGATGAGAACTATACATATACATTCATAAATCAGTCAATTTTGTATTTTATTATGAGATTTTTTTCTAATGTGATCAGTGACTCAAGCACTGATGGACCAAAGAGCACGTTTTTACTGTATTTGCAGTAAAAACGTGAAATATAAATTCTCCGAAAATCCATTATATTGAAACGTCTGTTTATATCCAGACATTGGAAAAATATCAGTCCACATGCATTTTATATTTAATATGAGGGAAATAGACATGCATGCGTGACACAAAAAATATTTAACTTTTAGGTAGCAAAATATTTTTTAGTAATTCTGTCAATTACAAGGTTTTTACATTGTCTGCTATATATTTGCTTCTTATTTATTAAATACGGGCAATTGATTGATCAAAAACGAATATCTTTTAAAAAGATTTTTCCATAAATAACTTCTGTATGACCTGGCAATAAAATTCAAAAAAAGTGTGTCTAATGTGATTGGCTTAACTGATTTGATTTCGGGTGCGGGTCGGGTGTCGGTTCTATTTTAAGCGGGTCAGGTCGGGTGCAGATTTTAATTAGTGCTGCTGTTGGAAAATGGGTCGTATCCGGTTTTAATCACTGCGGATACGGGCGAGTGCGGATTTACAAAATCGGACCCGTGCAGCTCTCTGATTCATTTACTCAAACAGTACACTGACTGAACTGCTGTGAAGAGAGAACTGAAAATGAACACTGAGCCGAGCCAGATACCGAACAATAGACTGACACTTTCACGAGTCAAGAATTGGTTTTTGGATCACCAGTACTTCTCTCGGACAGTTCGATTCAATAAACCGGTTGAAGGAAATGTTTCACCGGTTCTTTTGCGCTCGACGTAATGGCGTCATTTGCGATGATTGCCCTTGATTCAAGCCTTCGGTTTACCCGCGTTCATAACACTAGCACAGAATCAGTTCAGAATCAATCACCAAAAGAATCAGTTCGGTTCAGACGCTCTGTGTGTCAGTCTGCTTCACGCTGAATCACACATGCGCAGTATCATCAGCTCCTCGGTTCTCGAATTGGACGCATTCGACAGAAATGGTTCTTGACTCGTGAATGAGTCAATCTTTCGTTCGTTATCTGGCTCGGCTCGGTGTTCATCTTCAATTCTCTCTTCACAGAAGTTCAGTCAGTGTACTGTTTGAGTAAATGAATTACTCCGGGATATTGGTTTGTTTGAACTCAGAGGGAGTGTCAGCCACATTAAAAAAGTTAACAGCTTAAGTCATTTGTGGATTAATGCGTATTGGAGACGCGAACCGTTTAAAACGATTCAGTTCGATTTGGTGAGATGTTTCAAAAAGATCCGGTTACATCGAATGATTAGTTCGCGAAACCGGATATCACAAACTGCTTTGTTTTGAACTCTCTCACAACAGACACGGAAGAGAAGACAATGATGAATAAAGTCATAGTTTTTGCTTTTTTGGACCAAAATGTATTTTCGATGCTTCAACAAACTCTAACTGACCCTCTGATGACACATGGACTACTTTGATGATGTTTTTCTTACCTTTCTGGACATGGACAGTAGATGTACACACAGCTTCAATGGAGGGACTGAGAGCTCTCGGACTAAATCTAAAATATCTTAAACTGTGTTCCAAAGATAAACTGAGGTCTTACGGGTTTGGAACGACATGAGGGTGAGTCATTTATGAAATAATTTTGATTTTTGGGTGAACTATCCCTTTAAACTGATCAAAAGTGACAGTTAATTCATTTGTTACAAAAGATTTCTATTTCAAATAAATGCTGTCTTTAAAATTTCTATTAATAAAAAAATCATGGAATGTGTTTCCACATAAATAGTAAGCCGAAAGGACTGTTGCCACAGCCAGCTTAGATAATAATAACCATTATTGCCAGTGTGAGCACTAATAATACTGTAATATTTAGAAAGATTTCAGAAGTGACACCTAAGAAGTGACACCAGCTTTGCCATCACATTTTTCTTAAAGGGGGGGTGAAATGCTTGTTTTCACTCAATATCCTGTTAATCTTGAGTACCTATAGAGTAGTACTGCATCTTTCATAACTCCAAAAAGTCTTTAGTTTTATTATATTCATAAGAGAAAGATAGTCTGTACCGATTTTTACCGGAAAAACACGAGCGGCTGGAGGCGTGACGTGTGGGCGGAGCTAAAGAATCACGAACGCCAGTAAGCTTTTGCGTTGAGAGCGTTTGGAAGCTGTGACATTACCATGAGGAAAAAACCATCCAAAACAAACCATGGCTAACAGTCAGATTCAGCCGTTTATTTATGATCCAGAATCAGATCCAGAGGCTGAAATTTAACAAGAGCAGCATCAGCAACGAGTCTTTATGTGGTATGTACTGAAACTGTATATATTTGCTTAGCGGTTTTGGAAAATGACTAAGTTCCACTTTATGTCGTCTCTTTTTTTTTTTTTTTTAAGCTGTACATGTGGAAAGTTCAGTTTGATGACAACATCGCATGTTGTTTACTTGATGTGCTTACGCGCCGATAGCTAAGTTAACAACACAGAGATATTTGAAGCAGTTTTACTCACCGCATGCGGTTCCAACACACGATCGTGGCCCTTTTTCGTTGGGACTGCATTATCCTTAAGAAATAAACTATGTGCAAATCCCGCGTCAAGAAGTGCCTTAGGACCCATATAAGGAAATTCCGCTCCATCTAACGTCACACAGAGCCATACTCAAAAAAAACTTTCCGAAGTTTTGGAACAGAAATACTCCTTCAAACGTACAACTTAATTTTTAAAACTTTGTCCATGTTTAGCATGGGAATCCAACTCTTTAACAGTGTAAAAAACTCAGTATGCATGAAATAGCATTTCACCCCCCCCCCTTAAAAAATATATTCAAAAGACTGAAAGCAGTCTATCTATATGTAAGGCCTATAAACATTGAAACTTTAACAATGTCATTTTAACATTTTTTAAAACAAGATCAATCTAAAATAAAGATTTGTTCTGACACACTTTGCTTTTAAAAATTACAATCATGTGAATTTTAGCTAATTTGACTTCTACTTCCTTATGCTGAACTTCAAACTGCTACTCCTGTTGGCTGCCTCAATTAAAATACATTCTTAATTCAATTCTGAAAGCTTTCTAGGCCAGTCCACTATTCATTCTACCACCTCTCTCTGACATATTCCCCGGTGATAAAGTAAGAGGTGTACGCAAGTGCATAGATTACCAGCCCTTAACCAATCATCCGAGACAGGTCCACTCTGCATTAGCAGCAATGACCTTACCGCCAGTGGTGACAGTCACCTGTCAGCAACGTCTCACTCCTGGCATTTTCAGGGCTCAAAGATGAGAAATAATTAGGCCTGACAGTCCTCTAGGGTTAAACCAGGGCTGCAAGTCATCATTCCAGGGCTCTGTCACAGGGGTCAGAGGTCAAAATCAGCCAATGATACGACCTCCACATCGATGCTGTGATCCCACAGCTTGGTGGGAAGATCGCCAAAGACAGATCGGGTTATCAGAGCGATTTTCCCCTCCGAGAAGAGTGATTCATTCAAATCGTAATGAAACCTAACCTGTACCACACTGGTATTTTCATCACCCTGCAGTTATAAAGAGTCAGAGAGGTGAACATGCATGCAATTACTTCACAGAAAGAGGCATGTGCTTCGGATGCACACATTATAATAGACAGTAGATGACAGGATGTGGCTGGAAACGGCTCAGATGTGGCACGCTGGTATTATTTGGGCTCTTTCTAGTCAATAAGGAAAATGAATGTTCCCTCACCTTATTATGAACACAAGCTGAGACTGTCTTCTTGTCATCTGTGCTGGCAAAACACGCGTACTGATGGGACACAAGCTGTTTGGAACTGAAGGGGGGACGCTTGCGATGACTTGTTTACCTGGAGCTTTTCAACTGAGGTCAAAGTCTGTAGAAAACACATAGAGGCATGTAGAACACCGCTTCCCTTGAAGATTTATACTAATCAAACATATGGCATGAGGAGAAACGAATAAACCCTTAATATTTGATCTCTATAAAATGAGAGTAAATAACATTAAAATTCAGTTTAAATCCATTGTAAATGCAGCCTTGAGCAAGTTTATCTTATCTGGACTATAAAAAGTGTGTATAATCTTATTGAGGTGGAGCAGTGCACACACCTGTTTTTTTTTTTTTCTTTCCTACCCTGCAGTCAAACACTTCTGCAACTCCTGCCTCACAACCCCCACCCCTCATCCCCCAATCCCCACCTCCTCATGCTGAAACCCATTACAGAAATACAATTTCTAATGCCTTCACACAGGCCCGCGATCGACTGCAAACAAATTTATATTCAGCCCGTAAACAGAAAGCAGCAGAGATTTATTTATTGAGCGGAGAGGAGAGAAACAAGCTAGCGCATGAACCCTGGGTAACCCCACAGCTGACATGAAGATGGATAAGTGTACCATGCAAATGTACAGAGGGAAGGGATATATTGCACTCCGTCATTCAGTGCATTGCTGCCCGTAGAATTCCATTTATTCTTCCAGCTGGGACCAGATCTCAGGGGTTGAGAGTGCACAGTTATACATTGTTGATTATTTGAGATTGTTTCTTAATCACTGCAGAGCCCTAGTAAAACTCTTTATTGGTCATATAAGCAGAAATCTCTCCTTCTGTCCTGTGCAGTAGTTCAAATGCATTCGCACTGATAGTTTAAATGCAAACAAAATCAGAACATTTAAGTCTATTACGATTTTATTATTTTTTTATCTGATTTTCTAATTAACATTTTCCATTTCATTACTAAATCATATTTTAAAATCCAACTAAAACGATAGTTACCTCATTTTTAAACCTAAAACTAAATATGTCATTAGCAATTTAATTTGCTGAAATTGAGTCAAATTCCTATTCCCATAATGGCTTACCCCAAAAGCATGAATGTAAATGAACTTATAGCTAAGACTGCTGTTTCTGCACGTTTAAGTATTTCTATTTTCTGACTTCGACCAATGTTGAAATCTTTTGAACCAATAAAGGCTACTGGAAGGAGAGACCTTAAAAACCATGTCTGTTCTGCTCATATCTCTGTCTAATGCTCTATGACTTTGGTCAAACTTTTTGGAATGCCATCTGTAAAGTATTATGGAGTGTGCATGTAAAATATAAAATAAATTATTGTCATACTTTGCAAACAGTTAAGATTAACACACTAGTGTTTTAAAAGTGAAAATGCACACTTGATTCTTGGTTTAAGGTATTTCTTAAAATTTTGACTTAAGTTAAGAAGTTACCATAAGATGCAAATTTAAGGTTAACAGAATGAAAAAATAAATAATTGAGCATTAATCATCATATTGCATACATCTCCTTCCAGTTTAATAGGCTGATTCAGTTATTGCACATTGCATTGCAAACATTTAAATCTTATTTTAACAAAGAAAGAAAAGGGGAGAGAAAGAAAAGTACACTGTAGCTAACACACTGTAATATTATATTTCTTATTTCTGGTTGAAAGTAAAAGAGGCTACTATGCATATAGCCTACTTTTTAGCCTATATTTTATTATTGTTTTTATTGTTTTATTTCTGGCATATATTTCAAATTACGAGAATGTTAATAAAATAAAAAAGCATTGGAAAAAGGTTTTTTCTTCTTTTATGCAGTATATAAAAACTAGCATGTCTATAATAGAGTTTTGCATAAACGACGCAACAGTTATAGGCTTATCTTAATAAAACTTTTTGTACTTTGCTCTAACCTTTAAGTTATTATTATTTTACGAAACAACTATTCAACGAATTAAATTATTTAATAATCTTTTCAGTTTGGCTTGCCATTTTTTAGGAAGAATAAATAAATGTTAATCTAAAAAATGTAATACTTTTTTTGTATAAAGCGGTTCATTATTGCAGAGGAGGCAGCTGCTAATTATCGTTTGACCGACGAATGACCTGCAACGACAGCTGTTTAGAGCACACATAATCACTCAGAGATCTGATACAATGACCTGATAATTCCCTTTTAACATCATTTCAGCTGTTATGTTAGATTCTGTTATGGGCTAGAATTCAAAAAAAGAGTTTCATTTTACCGAAGAAGTTTGATAAATCGAAATATGAAAGAAAATGTTCGAAAAGAGCTCAAGAAAGGAATGCAAGTGTTAACGTGGTTTACCAGGATGAGTAAAGGCCTGAGAGATGCATGGACATTTCTAAGTTTCTTTTTAAAGTTAAAATGAGCAACAAACGACACGTTTTATTTAAAGAGCGTGAAGCACAAAATCAATGCCTTTCTTATTAACAACTATTGACAATGGCTTAAGACATTATTCCCTAAGCTTTATGCATTTCAGTTATAAACTAAAACAGCTACTGACTAAAAACGTCATCGATTTTCTGTAAGTGCTAATTTGAAACTCAGATATGGACTGGGCCTTCTGAAAGCATGCACACACACACACACACACACACACACACACATAATTCCGCCAAATTTGTATCGAAACTTAAAATTAAAACACAATGCATGGCCTAGCAGTTGAGTAAATTAAAATAACATTAACTGGAGAACAGGAATTATTATCTGGATCGGAAAAAAATCGTTTATTTATATTCTAAATGTCACAAATGCCTTGAAATGTGTGCAAAATTCTCAGCAAAATGAAGTGCGCTTTAACACAATTCAATATTATCCATTATGAAATGAAGTACTGATGTTGACCCCCCACCAACCCCTCAGCGCACGCGCGGGCACACACACTCCACGAGACCTTTTTAGCAGGTCAAATAAGTCATTCAAACTTGCTTGCTTTGGTAAATTAACGCTCACTCAGATGAGGGAGATGTCCGGCTATTGGCCAAGAGTTAGAGGGCACGTCATCCCCATCCATCACCGATCGAATGTTTCTACAAGGCATGTCCCTGTCTAGATCGGTGCCTCTGTCCTTTTGCGCGCTATGTGTGGCGTCTGTGGATGGAGTTTCTGTCGCGTCCATCCTCGGATGAAAATCTGGAACATATGAGATGCGGTCATGAATTATTCTCAAGGGTTCAGGGACACAGCGTCAGTGTTCATCAAGGGCTATCATGCTACTGGAGTAACGCGTCTGCATCAGGACCACGGAGCTGCTGACTTCCCAGGCAGAGAGGAGGGACATGTCAACACCGAGGCGGATTTTCTTCGGTATCATTTAACGAATCTCAGTGCCACGGCCACAGGCGCGTGTTCAAAGCTCTGTGAGGACCCTGGCCGTGCTAACTCGACCAGACCCCCCTTCCCCCGTAATCAAGATTTCTATAGCCCAGTGCACCCCATCCGACCCGAAGCCCCCTCCTTCCAAAGCTGTCGTGAGCAGGGTCTCTCCAGAACGGGCTTCTCGCCCTCCTCAGACACTTTAAGAACTTTCTCCGGCGCGCATTGTGAACTCGGCCCTGTCAACATCACACACCTCGATGTGCACACATGCGACGGCCCAGTGCTTCACCCTGCAGCCGAGGACAATAATACCAGACGCGAGGCTCTAAAAACTTTCAATGAGACATTGCAAAGCGGAAAGACATTCGATTGGATGAGACTGAGAAGAACTCAGTCCCGTACAGGTAAGTTGACAAGTTTTCTAGTTTGATGAACTTTTCTGCGGCGCACGCTTACAGCTAAGTAAGTGTACAACCGAGTGTACATTGGCCAACATCTCTGCCTTCTCAACATTAAAAATCCTAGAGGCGTGATTTAAAATATAATCCTGATTGTGTTTTGTAACAAACTCGTTTTTTCAAATTCCTCTGACTGAAAGTAGTGTGTACTGAGTAGGACGAGAACTTTTCAGCAAGTAGAAATGAATCCTTGGAGGTGGAGCTATGTGTGTGTACAAGTTTAGCTGTACTTGCAAAGGCCATTTAAAAAAATGTACTAACAAATATAGTGAAAAATGGTGAAAACATTTTAAGTGTTATGCATTATCAGACTCATTATATTAACAGGTTTGAATAAACAGTTCGAGTTTAGCAAATATTATTACCTAAAAAGCTTAATGTGCATTGAAAAAATTATATGCTAAAATATTTCATACATAAATGCATGCATGCCTCTCAAAAGTAGCAAAAGTTTTAAGCTGATTATGAAACTGATTCCATCCTGTGCATATATGGCACGTGTCAGGGCCAGGGAATTTTTGCCTCACAAATCAGGCTGCCTTCCTGCTGAAAACCTTTCAAATTTAAGGAGAGTGTAATATACAAGATCTGCTCTGGTGGTTAAATGGGTCAGCAACAACATGCCAGGCAAAATACCTCCATTTTTATAAATACCACATTCCATTCTATTCTGAATGTTCTTCCCCTTAAAAATCCTCTCATTGACAAGAAGCAGCCCAGGCCATATTTAAAGGAGTCCAGCACCCCCTAGCTCTCCATTCAGAGCCAAATAAACTTCAGAGGAACACTTTTCCTCAACAGAGCCCTTAAATCTTAATAGAGACCATGAATGTTTATATGCTGCAATTAATTTTCTATATTGAATGTCGGAACATGTCTGTCAGAATCTCAGCGTAATTCTTAACTGGAGTAATTATTGGATAGGTCTGTGCTTAATGCAGTTCAAATGTGAGTTACTTGACATGTGCTCATAAAATGTCATGCTCAATGACATTTGACCTGTATTATGTCAAAGTATTTCATGTTTGTTGTGAGAACTGTGCGTTAAATTGTGAATCGCTCGTCCCCCTCAATAAATCACATTATATGTAATAGGTTGATGGTAAAACCAAGAAGAGCCCTGTTTGATTTGTCATTTCCTACGAATCAGTAATACAGCATTCATATGGTTTCCAGACTGTCAAGGAGAAGAATGTCTGGCCGGCCACACTGATGATCTAAAATAACTCAGAGGCAAATATGTCAGTGAAAAGGTCATTTCGGGCTATATCGCCCAGCGTATGAACAGCAGCTGTGGTCAGGAAATAGGATGGAGAGGCTCGCTATATCAAATCCCAAAAGCTTGGATGGTGGCAAGGCCAAGAGTTTACCATTTGTTTACTGTAGCTTCTGCTGCTTGTTTTTCTCCTGCCTGTCCACCCACATTCACCTAGAGACACAAGAAAGAGGCATTGCTTGTCATCAGGTACAATACATATTTGGAAGAAAGTTGAGGTCCAAACAACTTTGGATTTCCATTGACTTTTATTTGTATGCATACATTTTGGAACGACATGAGAGTGAGTAAATGACTATTTCATTTTTGGGTTAACTTTCCCTTTAAAGAGGAGTATCTTTTTAAGTTGTGACCTTCCCTCTGTGGTTAATGTCTTTGGATTTATCGCAAGCCTTATGGAGAAAGTGTTGTATGATGATATATGAGAGGTCTGTCAACAAGTGCTTAAGATAATACTCACATCAACACAGCAGCCAAAGTCAAATGTTAAATGGTAGGGTGAATGTTTATTGTCTGCTCTGTTACTTTAGTTATGTTGTAATGCAAACACAGAAAAGAAAGAAATTGTTATAGGGAAAATAGTATTAAAGGGGTAGTTCACCAAATAATGAAATTTTGGTCGTCCATACCTGTGTGGCTTTAATTTTTGTGGCTTTAAACACTGGAACTATGGAAACATTTTTCACAATTTTTCCACAGAAGAAAGTCAGTCGTACAGTTTTGGAATGCCACGAGGGAGAGTAAAAGATGGCAGTGTTTTCATTTTTAGGTGAACTATCCCTTTAAGTGAGAGATTCCATGCATTGTGAGGGTTATTGTTCTTACTGGGCAACATCAAAATGTTTCCTATACTTAACATGAATAAAAGCTTATACAGAGTGTCTGACTGGATCCCCCAGTACAGTGCACATAATCCCAGTGCGTCATTCTTCAATTATACCCTGACAGCACCTGAATTACTGTGGGCTGGATGCCCAGATGACCGAGGCAATCTGTATCGATCCCCCACCCCCCATTCCCCTGCTCTCTTTTAGGCTTAGTGGGCCACGTCATCCCTCTGGCTGGCTGGCCATTTCCAAGTTTGCAAGTCATTCCTCAAATGTTTTGTTTGATTCCTTTATGCCTTCTAGCGACTGCCAATTCTATTATCCAGTAACTCATTCATCAGTGTTTTCATGCTCACTTTTTTATTTCCTAAGGAAATTGCTTAATTACTTCATATTTGTCAGTGAATGCACTGATTGTTAGAACGTCCCTTGTTAATATTATTGGTGGCCCTACAATTGCTTTTTTCATCTCTCTGTTTACTTTCATTTGCAAGGCGAGAGCAAGATGATAAAGATTGCTCTTTAAATCAACTGTATAATCAACTGTTTGTGCTCTGAGCCTAAAGAGAAAGGTTGAGGGTTTGCTATTAATGACACATGGAGTTTATTCAGGTTTTGGAGAGCTTTTAATTGACTTCAAGCAAGAAAACACAAGAAAAAAATCAAATAAATGCACAATGCTTTGGTTACAATAACAAAAGAAATTAGGGCTTTTTTTTATTGCAACCAAAACACTGCAGTTATTTGACATTTGTCTTTGTATGTCCTCATTCTGTTCAAACTGTAGGTCCTTGACTGCAATGACATGACTACAAACATACACATGGTGTGCAGATGGCACAGAGGTTAGAGAGACACTTGCAACTGTAGCAGCATGTGAGGGCTCAGTGGGTCTATCACTCCAGGGGATTTTCCCGCCTGACCCCCTTGTGTGTGCTGTAAAGGAATGTGCAACTTCCTGCATGCTTCCAAAGCAAACACCACAAGCAAACAACAAAACATGAGCTTGATTTCCATTAAAACAGCGGTTAGTTGACTAGCTCAGTTAAACTGCTGATTTAATGCTATTCTAAATTAACAAAGAAAGGCAGAATTGGATGCACTTGGTTTTCAATTAATTTGCAGGGCATACTAGGTTAGGCAAAGTAGTCATGTAGCTGCAAAGCAGCATCTTTGGAAGATTTTTATGGCATGCCGTGATGGACAGTACGTCTGGCTCGTGTCCTGCAGTCATCTGTGAGGAGCAAACAGACAGACAGTCCTCTATTTAGCTAATACAAACAGTATCTCTGCATTCAGGTGAAGGTCATACTTTCTGGAAACCCGCAGCAAATAATATTTCTACTATTAAAAACTAGTAGTCTAAGTCTGTATATATTTTGAATATATCTAAACTCATCTAAATTGATTTTACTTTCTCTTACAAAACTGTAAAGATATCTTAAACTTAATGCAAAAGCATATTTAGTGATTATACTGGTTTAAATATCACTGTTAAACACTTTTAATCATTTGAACATAGACTCTGATACTTCAAACTATCTACGTTTTTATAAAGATCTTTTAACAATTATTATATATGTGTGTGTGTGTGTGTGTGTGTGTATAAAATGTATACACAAATTTACATCGATAACGGCGTGCCGTTTTGTGCAAAAGAGTAGATCATTTGGTTTCCACTGGCGCCGCTTAAAATAAAAAGCATCATTAATAAATGCCAATAATAGTTTAAATGCATATTGTGCATAATTGTATAAATGAATATATTAACAATGAAATAAAAACTGACGTGTTTTCTTTAACAGTGGTTTTAAAGCTGATATTTAATAAGATTATAAAAATTCACATATTTGTGTATTTTCATTGTTTTAAAATATGATTCGTTTTTTGTTAAGCTGTAGGCTACAATATAGAATAGCAAGCAAAGATGTCAAGCACTGCATTTTACACTGAATCTTTATTCGCTAGCTTGTTAAAAATATAAGGCTTATGTTTTATTAATATTTACTGCATTGTCTTCACAGCTAAGATATATCTGGACCCGGAGCTGAAGACGGACCACGGACGAGATCCTGAGGAGGACTCCTCGAGTGGAGCACCACGAACAAATTTTACAACCAAACAACTCACAGAACTGGAAAAGGAGTTTCATTTCAACAAATACCTGCCTCGAGCTAGACGGACAGAGATCGCAAACAGTCTCCAGCTGAGCGAAACACAAGTCAAGATCTGGTTTCAAAACAGGCGCATGAAACAGAAGAAAATGAGGCGGGAAGGCCTATTTCCAGGACTAATGCTGATTTCTGGGTGTGATGAGGACTCGAAAAAATTTGATACTTGTTCATCTCCTGACAAAACACAATTTCTGGTAGGTTAAGATTGTGGGAAGGCTGCCAAATGCTACATTAAAATCTGAACTCTCACGTGAATGCGTTATAACAAGAGAGTGAACGATTAAAATATATTTACACACCCATATGCCACCAAACATAAATATTTATTTGTCGATCCAACTGTGTCAGAAAATAAAAGTAACTCGCTATAGTAAAATATTGAGTTGACTCACCTGTTGAGGCATGCGGATAAGCCTTGATTTCATTCAAATGCACTTTATGGGTATTCGTACATTTAAAATGTTATAGCTAATTGTTTACATGCTATATTTTTTTTCCCATTCTGAATCTGCTTATGTTATTAAAGATCAGAAAATGAATCGTTAGTATTAATAGATCTCTCCAGAGTTCAAAAATTAAGCAGGGGATAGGGCAAAAGTACAACGACAAGTGACAAAAATACCCCAAATATTTTAAACAGAAGAAGGGGGGGGGGGGGGGGGGGTTAAGGAAAAACTTTTTTTTAAATATTTTATCTAAACTACCTATATTTTATGAAGTTACATCACAGGCATATCTAGCTAATAAGAGGTTAAAATATTTGACTAAAATGTACAGCATAAAGTT
The DNA here is from genome assembly GCF_003368295.1 of Carassius auratus. NCBI lineage: Eukaryota > Metazoa > Chordata > Actinopteri > Cypriniformes > Cyprinidae > Carassius > Carassius auratus. Next base: position 17,359,968 of record NC_039265.1, read on the forward strand.
GTATAACACACAGAAAGGGCCCTCCCTCACGAAAGCAAATATGCCCAGGGGGCAATTATCGCTTATTAATAAAAATCATTTCTGACACTGGTCTCATCTGATTATTATACCTGGCTCTAAAACAAATTCGTGTAAACTGGAAGTATTCGTCAAAGCATCTCTAAATAATAATGTCTTTATTTAAAATTGTATAAACTTAATATCAGAGCAAAAGTTTTTTTTTTTTTTTCACATTACCCTAGCCTATTATTTAAAAAAAAAGATGCGTGGACTTAAACATTCTTAACATGCATAGGCTACACGAACAGATTTATTTTGTAAAAAAAAATCTAAAAATGCACATCTAATATTTAGACTTCAGGCTGCACACATTTAGAAACACTCAACAGGTTTGCTGCTGTTTCGCAGACATACTGTGTCTGTCATATTCATGCTGCTCGTGCTTTTATCTGCAAATAAAGAGCGCCGCGCGATGATCGGTGATACTCGTCTTTCTAAATAATGGCGAAAAGCTGTCAACGTACAAAGTGCCTCCACTTAGCCGTGTATTTTCACCAATTTATTCCTGGAAGAGGTTAAATCGAGTGCCACGGGTTGAACCTTCTGATACCAACTCCTCATTTTGATAGCATCAAAGCAGTGCATCGAGAGCCAGAAAAACAGTGGAGGAAGGAAGTGAGGCTTTTTGTGATTTTTTATTATTTTATGTATTTTGATTGCATATACATTCGGAGTGTATTTTATGCAGATGGCATACTTTATCAAATTAATTAAACTCTATAATGCTTTGGAGATTCATATGGAGATATTTGCCCTCCACAATCCTAAATCTCGCCCCTTTGTCCCTGTGCTATTCGATGGACATGGACAGAAAGAATTGCTGGAATTATCTGGAAGGAAAGAGGGGATTATCGACCTTTCTAAACGATCGATTTATGGATGTGATGTGGATTTAAGTTGATTGACTTTTAATTGATTTGACTTGATGGGTTTGAATAATTACAGCATTTGAATGAAAACCATCTTTTTCATTTCACTAATTTATTGTTTTCACTATTATTATAATGCACAGTAAAATAAAAAGGCCTCATGTTAGATTCTTCACAATATTAATCTACAAAACAATATACTATTCTTTAAATTAGATATTTTTCGCTGCTCGAAAATTTAATTTTTGTTCTGCGTAAAATATTAATTTGAATGGGTTTGCCTATCTTACCCCTTATATCAAAACAAGTAAATTCTCTAACACAAGCACTAAAATCTCATTTAGAGAAACATTATATGAACCGTGAAAATGAGTCTTGTTAAATTATATGAAATGTCCTTAAAATGTTCCAACAGCCTTAAAACCGAGATGCGTTAATCAGACCAACAATATAAAGGCGCAAAAAATAATTGAAATAAATGTTCCTCGAGAGGGCTTTTTTGAAATATTTTTGGAAGTATTTCTGTCTCAGGCCTACTAAAAACATATCATCTCGCCATATTAACAATATGCACGAGGCACGACTCGCATGCCTGAGCCTGCTAATATATGCAGTTACTCCAGAGTTCACCTTTAACCCCTTGACCTCTGTTTTGCCTCGAGACAGCAGTGACCCGGTCAGTGGCTCACAGAGAAAAGGCTGCATTATTAATTTGTGCTGCCCTTGCGGTGTCTTCAGACTTCTTTCAATTTTTGAAATATTTAAATGTCATGTTACAGTGTAGGCTTCTAATTAAAGCTGTAAAGAATGGGTTAGAAAGATAAGTTTAATAACAGTAGTTAAACCATCAAATAATAGTATTGCTATTATTATTATGTTAAATAATGAATCGTATTATAAGTGTTTTATTATTTTATTTGCTGCATAATCTTTTCAGGTAAGGTTTTTTGATACAACCGAGACAAAAGTAAAAGCTGAGATTAAATCAAAGACGCTTTGATAATCATCGTTTTATTTCCAGAAGAACTGCAGAACCCTCAAAAAACTTTTTGATTTATTTTTTAAATTATATTATTAACTATATATATGTTATTGTAATGCGCTTTGAACGTGAATGCGGACTTAATGTTGTCAGGTTTTGGAAAAAGAAAAGCATAGGCTTATTTACGATACTGTAGATTCATCCTCGAAACGTTTGACGCGTGAAAATTTACAGCTTTCAGGAAGAAAGTTTCCTGTAGTATAGCTCATTAGATTTCACCTACACAAACCGATGTAGCTCAGTTACTTCCGCATGCAGGAGCTTAATGCCCACGTTATGGCATGTGGGTGCAGAAATTGATAACGCGATAGCATCAAATATAACCCTCACCGCACTGTTGCATTTTACTCAGTAATTGAGAGGAAACGATATTACCTCGCTTATTGCGATGCTCTTAGAATGATGACCAAAGCTATATATTATTTTCTGTATTCGAGGCCTAATATCAGTTGAGTGTGAGTGAGCAGCAATGACTCTAAACGCAAAAACACAGGAATTGTTACATTGTGCTACAAGTGTCAACCACACAAAATGAAAACACATTCTTTTTGTTTTCTTATTTTTTATTTTTGTTTTGTCTTAACAAGTAACTAAATGTTAATCAATTCATAAAATATGTAAATCAATAAATAATTACTATACTGTTTTAACCAGCTAAAAAAATTAAGGAACAATACTATTTAATTATATATTATTATTACTTATGTTGTAGGTTTAAGAAAATGTTATAAACAAATAAATAAACATTTTATTTTACATGTTAATTGGTTAATACAAATTTAAAATAGAATTAAGCGAACAATTTTTTTATCTTTTATATTTAATGATATATAAATAATGTGTTTATTATTATTATTATTATTATTAGTTTGTTTGTAGGTTCATGCAAAAGTGTACACCAGAAGTACAGAAAGTTCAACTTCATATACCATAAAACAATGTTATATACAGTATGCAAATAAAATAAAAATGAACACAACATAAGTTTCCTCCTCTTAGTTGATGCAACTTTAATCTACATATGAGCAGCATATCTTAAAAATAACAATTATTCAAAATTTGTGCTTATGCCTTTTAACATAAGAAATACATTGCTATATATTTATATTTATATAAAAACTTTGCTGTCAAAATATTGTTATTAATCCTATCCCAAATAAAAGTTTGTTTACATAATATGTGTACTGTATATATTTATTATGTAAATATAAATACACACATGCTTAAAACATGTTATATTTGTATATTAAATATATTTATATATAATATCAGTTATAGAAATATAAAGATGTAAATATTTTCTAGATAAATACTGTATGCAGTGTATTTATATATACATAATACATATACACAGTACACACACAAAACAAAAACTTTTATTTGGGATAAAAAAAATACTTATAAATTCATCCCAAAAAGTTTTACAGCCATCAAAATTTAATGCTAATTTATTAGAATGCTTGTAAAGGGGGGAAAAAATCATAGTTGTCTTTACATTAATGACAAAATACTTAAAAACTCTGAAATTCTCAGAACATTTTTAGACATGTAGACTGGCTACTTTAAAATATAGATGTCTCTATGCTGTCTTTTTTAGAAGCTACAGCATGTCTCACTTATGTGGCTGCTTCTGATGGGTGGTCCTTAAAATGGCTGGTTACTATTGTACACTAACAAAAGGAGACACAGAGCGTCCAACACCTCTTCACACCCCACACACACAGTCTCCATTACAAACAGACATTGGATCAGTTTCCTTTGCACTGCAACCAGTAAAATAAAGAACTGATTCTCATTTGTTTGCTTGTCAAAGGCACACATAAAGGAGGAAGGTACAGGGAAGGTCTTAAGGCACCTTGCATATATTACACATGGGGTGTGTGCATGCAGACCATTTTCTAGTCCTCGTTTCTCCTACCATTTACGACTCCTGAGAACAGATGTTTGGGGACAGCTTACAGCCTCAGCGAATTTCTGTGTACAAAGCAAACAGCAGCACTCAGCACTTCTAGCTGGTTAAGAAACTGAGCTCTTGGAGAAGGGGGAGGGGGAGCATGAAGCCCAGGGTCTAGGAATCCGAATGAGGCAGAGAATAGGCGACGCTTACCGAGGTGAATCTGTGTCAAGGTTACATTCAGGGATTTTTGCAACCAAAATCGATGTACTACAATCTTGAAAATAAAGGTTCATTGATGGTTCCATGAAAAACCTTTAACATCCATGGAACCTTCCAGAGGACAAAAGGTTCTTTAGATTTTTCAAATGTTTTTTACACAAAGAAAAAAAAATGTTTTACAAATTGTTCACTGAAAGGTTCTTTGAGGAACCGAAATAGGTTCTACACTCTTGAAACTAAAGGTTCTTTATTGGCATTGATGGTTAAATGAGGAACCTTCAACATCCATTCAATCTTTCTGATGGACAAAAGGTTCTTTATAGTGTAAAAGGGTTATTCAGATTATTAAAATGTTCTTCACATTAAAAAAAAAATCTGTTTTAGTTCACTGAAAGGTTCTTTAGGGAACCCAAATGCTGGCTCAACGCTCTTGAAACTAAAGGTTCTTTATTGACATTGGTGGTTCCATGAAGAACTTTTAACATTAATGGAACCTTTCCAATGGACAAAAGGTTCTTTAAAATTAATAAAAAATTAAGAACTGTTCAATAAAAGTTTTTTTCTTCTTGAAAACTGCTTTTTGGATCATTTATTTTTAAGAGTGTAGGTGATTGTGACAGTTCAACTCACTTGCCTCTATGAGCTGGCATATATAAAGGAGGCCTTTATGGATTCTGGAAAAAACAAGCGTTGACCTCTATGGTGCAACGCTGCAGACTCTCAAGGTTTGGATTGCCCTTTGAAAAGTTGCAGACGAGCACTACAGGGACCTGAAAGCATGTATATTTTGCTGATGCTGATATTTAGCTTCTTGGGTGGTACAAAACATAAAGGGAAAAAACCCTACGTTTATTCTACAAAAGCAAGTGGCATATTCCTCATAAAACAAAGAGCACTGCAGAAAAAAAAATTAATAGCAATATCTCAAGGCTTTTTCTTAACAGATACGAGGCGCAATTTCAATGCCATATGTTGGGTTCCGTTGCATCACTCACTAAAACAAACCTTATCTTTCATACCTTCCGTATTGAATGTGTGCTATAAACAAAAGTGCGAAACAAATATGCAAACGCAAGCATATTTGACCTTTCATGTTCGCATTTTCGGCTAACCAAAAATGAATAAATGAGCCCTCCGATGCTTATTTGTCTGAACTATGCCAACCCCCCCAAACACACACACACACACACACACACACACACACACACTTCCCTTCTGCCTTCGGTGAGGTTGCCATAGTGATAGCCTCACAGACACACAAGGAGGAGAACAAGGAGGTGGAGGGGGAGAGAAGACGCTGTCTTTCTGTCTATCTTTCAGATAAGACATTGTGCTCAATCTTGCGATCCATGTCGAACGGGGGCAGAACCTTACGACAGACGGCTTTATCAGAGCGACGCACCCGAAAATCATGAATCGGGTTAATTATTTGAACAACTGTATAATCAGAATCAATTCTGCAATGCATTTTCATGCTCACAGCGAACAAAATTCAGGTTTCCTGACCTAAAAATTAATCTGTTCTGCATAATAATGCTGTGCATTTCTATTGGTCAGTCAGTGCATAGGGGAAAAACCCTGGTGCTCAATCAACCCGCCGTTTTATTTTTCATCTTAACCGTCTTCCATCTTCCCCCTCTCTCCTATTCATCCATCCCTCCACCATCCCTCTCATCCACCGCGCCATTTATCTTGCCCTCCCTCTGCCTCGCGCGCTACCCAACCGATATCAAGGAGTGATCCCGAGCCCTTCAAAGGTCAAGTGATACAAGGTCATTGGCGGGTCAGGCCTGCTGACTGGCTGACCTCCACAAGGACTTCTGCCGCCAGCCAATCGCACGCCGTCGTCTCTCACAGCAGCCTGCCTCCATCCCTGGCGGGCCCTCGGAGGCGCGTCACGTGATCGTTAACGGACTGAAGCATCGTGATGGAAATGATTAATGATGCTTTTAGTACCTGTTTAGAATGAAGCTGTCCACACTGCACTGTAATTACCCACTCCCAGGCGGCAGCTGCCTAACATAATTGCTTTTTGTTTGTTGACCTGGTTTACCAGAGAGAAAGATGGCTTTAGGTAGGTGAAGTGTGAGCGTTGGTGCATGTTGGGGTTTTATAGAGGGTGAAGAAGAGAGAAAGGTGCGCGATCTTACGTGATGTCAGATTTAGCGCCATCCTTAAAAGGCTCGGCTGACCCGTGTGATATTTTCCTTTCTTTCTCCTGTTTCAGGCAGAAAGGAATTTTGTTTTATTTTTGAAAGTGCATTTGATAATTTCTCATTTTTATGTGGCACTCTGGCCACTGAGAGGTAAACACGAGACGTGTAAATCTACAATAAAATTTCGGAATCAACAGCTGTGATTGTAATAAGTAATTCGAAATAAACTGAGACGTTGGTGAATGAAACACTCCTTCCTCTAATTTTTGTCCATATGTCTTAAAAGCAACCCATATTTCAGTGGAAAGCACTTAAACTGTTATACAGCTATAAACATTACTTGCATTTGGTCACACATGAATCAAATGATGGTCTCCACTGAGCTTCAAAGAATGTCCGTTTTCTCAGTGACAGCATTAAACAGGAACAAAGATGGGCTGATCTGAGAGTCAGAGATGGGAGTATTGAGTTGAAGTGTTTCCCAACTTTATTTTTGCTCCCCCACAGCCATCATTTATGCTCAAGTACCCCTTTAATGACACCATATAGCATTACCATCAATATTATTATTATTGAAAGCAAGCAATCAATAATGTCAGAAACTGGGGAAAAAAAAAACTTTTCTTATTGGCTTTGGTGCAGTTTATATAATTATTAACTTAAATAGTGACTAAATAAGTTGTTATGCATATATTATACACACACACACACACACATTCATAAAGAGTCATTATTAATCAGCGTACTCTTATAAATGATGAGATTTCTTATTGGTTCTGTTGTGGTTTCTATTGTTCTTAAAAAAAAAAAAAAGCTACCTTTTGGTTTTATCTGAATAGTAACTGAAAGTGTTATTAAATAAATGTCTTTTCAGAATACTTAATTCTTTTGACTGTGGCCAACATTTCAATGGAATATTCCACCCAGAAATGAAAATTCTATCATTATTTAATCTTAATATTCTTCCAAACCTGTTTGCATCATTTTCTTCTACAGAACATAAAAGAAGATATTTTGAAGAATGTTGGTAAACAAAATAGTTTCTGTTCCCAAATGACATGCATGAAAAAGTGTAGTTTTTTGTCCAGTGGAATAAAGTAGTGGAAACAAAAGAGTGAAGGTCGATGAGAACCTAAACTGGTTACCAACATTGTTCAAAATATCTTCTTTTATCTTCTACAGAAGAAAGTTTGAAACAATATCAGGGTGAGTAAATTATAACAATTTTCATTTTGGGGTGAAGCATCCTTTTAAATTCTGTGATGTTGCACTTAATAAATTATGTGAATTTTGCAGAATTAATGATTCTAGACAATTACGGTTGCAGAATGACTTACATCATGGTGCATATGTTCACTGATCCAACAGATTTTCACATCACTACTTCTTTGCCTTAAAGTCTACAAGAGATAGCATTCATAACAACCCATCAAAGTGAAAGTTTGATTTAACTTTTTAATTATGACAGAAACATATTAGCATTGTACAATGGAATATATTTCAAAGTTATAATAACAACAAAAATAATATTCTTTATAACAATATCATTTATTTAAACCTTATTTTAAAGGAATATCATGTTTGTCCATGTTTTAACTTGTGTGCAGCACTTTGCCAAAAATAAAAGGAACGATTCAGGACCATGAAAAGGCCTAGTGACATCAGATTACAACAATTATTTGTCAGGGTTTGGCAAGGAGGAACTCAGGTGCAGACAGGAAGTAACTAAACACAGGATTTATTTGTACAAAAAGGGAAAACAAAACCCACGAGGGGGAAAACAACGACTAGGGCAGAAACTAAACAACAGAACAGGATTGACATGATAAACAAACTCTTAAACACTAACTACAAACAAACACTCAAGGTTATACAAAGAGTTCAAGGATACAGAAACATCTAGAGACACTCACGATCTGGTAAACAATCACAATCACAAATGTGGAACAATGAACCGACGAAAGACAGCGCACACTAGGAGATCTAAATAGGGGAACTAATTAAGACACGACAGGTGGCACAGATAGGACAATCACGACAAGACTAGGATAAGGGGGGCGGGGCAAGGGAACGAGACAACACAAGCACATGGCCCAAAGACAAGGCCATGTGCTTGTACACAAAACACAGGTCTTTCATGATCCTGCCTCAAGACTAGGGAAAATCAAGGACACGAGGGCAGAATCATGACATTATTGTGGAATTACTTCTGAACCAGGCTTAGCAACACCAAGAACGTGTATAAAGAAAGTAAATGGGGTTAATTTTGACTTCTGCAGAGCGGGCATTGAGGTTTACAGCTCATATTTCACATTGATTCACAGCCCTTATTATTAATGAGCAAGTGGCGATGAGAGTAAATTAACTTAAGGAAAACAGAAAGTAAATAAATAATGCTTTTCCACACAAGTATAAAAAAAACAATATGACTGAAAATGGCTAGGTCTCTGACCCCTTTTATCCTACCTTTCTGAAATATTAGCAAGTAATATTTAAAACATGAACGTATACAGATAAATCACAACCATATGTCAATTCGCGTTCCCACAGGTCCTGCATTATACGCACATCTGCATTCTTTTAGCACAAAGTGTCATATTTGTCATTGAACTTTTGCATCTGCTCTGCATAGCGCCATTGATCCCTGACCATAACGACGACAGCGAGACCCAGATAAACAGGCCATAGCTGACCTATAGGCTGGCACGGACCATCCATCCATAAATTTGCAGCTCTTTTCAGCTGGGTACGTCACACCCCGTTTCATGCGCCAAGGCAAGGGGACAGAGGCAGCCTGCTATCAGCCCTCTCTGTGTGAGCAGCTTTCATCCTCAGGCTGGTTCTCACATAACTCAGCCACAGTGTCTCTCCCTCTGCCTCATAAATAACATCCCTATCGTCTGATAATGCCCACTTAATGCTTAGTCAATAAACCCCACAGTGGCATGGTTTCTCCCCTCTCTCTTTCATACATAAATATAAACAGTACACTCGGATTGATGTGACACTCGGGTCTCGCTCCCTCTGGGCAGAGAGGAGAAGCTCGAAGGGCCCGGAGGGGAGGGATGCAGGAGAGGAAGTGAGAACTGCAGGTGTTTGGATGAGATAGCGGCCGGAATGGTGGGATAGGAGCACTGACTGATCACCTGAGAGAAGCGGATGTTAATGTAATAATTAATTAACTCATTGGTTTCCTCGGTTTCTCACAGCAGGGCTTGTTTGACCCATTTGGATTATCTTCTCTTTAAAGGCATATTTCAGGCTTGGTACAAATTAAGCTTAATTTATAGAATTTGTGGGATACTGTTGATTAGAATAAAAATATATTTCCACATCTTTCATTTTCTTTAAAAAAGCAAAAATATGAGTTAAAGTGAGGCACTTATAATGGAAGTGAAGGGGTTAAACCATAAATGTTAAAATACTCAGTAGTATAGTCCACTGTATACAATTTTATATACATTTTTTTAAATGACTCAGGTTGCCAAATTAACTAAAAATACAGTAAAAATGTGATTAGTTTAAAATTAAATATATATATATATATATATATATATATATATATATATACACATACATACACACACACACACTTTACAGTTTTTTCACTGTAAGATGTTCTGTTTTTTTTTTTTTACTTCCAAAAAGTTAATAATAAACTTCAAGAACATGTAAGGTGGCATTACTGCATCTCATTGTATAGAGTTATCAGATTAACAGGTTTTTACTGTAACAATGTTTTGCAGTTTTACACAGTTAAAATGTCAATAATAAAAAAAAAAGTGTAAACATGTTTTTAGTATGGAACAAAAACACTTACTAACATTTCTGGCATATTTGCAAATTTAGTCAGGTCCAAATGTACAAATGGCCAAAGTTCTTACAGATCCAAACAGAGTTCAAAGAACATTACAATTAATGTCATTATAAAATTCCTATTCCTATTTGAAATGTTTCCAAAACTGGCCCCATTCACTTCCACAGTAAGTGCCACAATGTAACCTCCACCAAAACAGTTCATGAATTAATTATAGGCTTCACATTTCTATTTTTAAATGCTCCAAAAACTGGCCCAATTCACTTCCATTATCAATACTTCAATACAACTTTTTTTTTTTTCCCCCCAAACATTACTTTTTAATAATTTAAATCAACATTATGTCAAAAATGTAATTGATTGTGCTTAATATGTAATAAACCCATAATATTCCTTTAATGCAGAACATAGACCCACATTAGGCCTCAGCCACAAGGTCTTGACTATCAAATATAAACGACTGGAGTAAAAATGAGGTTGAAGGGTTTATTTCAAGAATATTAGCTGCAAGCCAAGTTTTATCTTAGCGGAAGATAAAAATGGTGTGGAAAAGGACATGAGCTGTGAATGACTAAACTCTGGGGTCAAGTTCCCATTTTATGAGCTTCTTCCTTACAGTGGCCGCACACTGAGATGACATGCATAAATGAGAGTGAATAACATTCTGGTCAAAGGGAGTGGCTGGATATTAAGGGATCGTGTTTGGCACATTTCCTAAAATTAGTTGTGTTTGTCTTTAAGATATTAAGAGGGTTGAGTAAGAGATTTTGAGGTTAAGAGTCTCTCTTACATTATGGGAGTGACCATGAGACAACAACTCGGATCATATTAATCTCAAACACAGTTATCCTTCTAAGTGTTCTGGCTCTGTTCCTGAAGACCTCGAGTAAATGTTTTGTCTACCGCAACAATGATCCAGACTATCATTTAAGTGGCGGAACGACAGAACACAGATGGCGTGGGATCACTTGCCAAAACAGGGCATGCTAAAGCAACAAGCACTCCACAGCTAAAATGTGAGAAAGAAAACTGTATGACAGGGCCCCAGACTTAAAAAAAAATCCTGTGTGTTAGATTAACAAATAACCAATCGCCACCCAATCTAAATATTCCCTCATAGTTTAACAGTAATGACTGATAAAATAGATAGCATCAGAAATACAATAATAAATGTAGATTCTCAGCATCTAATATTTCAGTTTCATCCATCACACCCAAAGAAAAACTGCAGTACTTTACAACTATAGGACAGTAAGAGCTAAATAAACTTATCACTGCATCTAAGCCAACAACATGTTCATTAGATCCTGTAACCACTAAATTACTGAAAGAGTTCTTCCCTGTAGCAGAGGAACCGCTTCTCAATATTATTAACTCATTGTATCTCTAGGTCACATCCAAGAATCATTCAAGATGGTGGTTATTAAGCCTCTTACTAGATAAAGTGAACTGGTAAATTATAGACGCATTTCAAATCTTCCATTCATGTCAAAAATTTTAGTTGTGTCTGCTCAATTGTGTTCCTTCCTGCAAAAAAAAAAAAAAAAAAAAAAAAAAGATTTTCAGTCAGGTTTCAATCCCCACCACAGGACAGAAACTTCACTTGTTAAAATTACAAATGACTTGCTTCTTGCGTCAGACCAAGGCTGCATCTCATTGCTAGTTTTACTTGATCTTAGTGCTGCATTCAGCACTATAGATCATGACATACTTATATTGATTACAAAACTATACAGGTATTCAAGGGCAGGTTTTAAGATGGTTTAGATTCTACCTTTGCGATCGCTATCACTTTGTTTATTTAAATGAGGAATCATCTCATTTATCACCAGTAAAGTATGGAGTGCCACAAGGATCTGTCCTAGGTCCTCTGCTGTTTTTAATATACATGTTGTCCCTTGGTAATATTATTTGAAAATACAGGATTAGTTTCCACTGTAATGCCAATGATACTCAACTCTCTCCAAGACCAGATAAAACTTCAAAATTATCTTAGTTAACAGATTGTGTTAAAAATGTAAAAGATTGGATGACCAATAATTTTCTCCTATTAAATTCGGTTAAGACAGAGATATTACTTATTGGACCAAAACACAGTACACAGAATCTCTGCTGGATTCGAATTTGCAACTAGAAGGACATACTGTTACTTCCTTCCAGTTACAAAATAGTATTACTTACCTATAAGGCACTTAATTGATTAGCTCCTCTGTACCTAACTAGTCTTCTACCATGCTACAATCTATCATGCTCCCTAAGGTCACAAAACTTTTGGTAGTATCTTGGATAGCAAAGGGGGTAGAGCTTTTTTGTATTTGGCTCCTAAACTCTGGAATAGCCTTCCTAAAAAAGTTTGGGGTTTAGACACAATCTCTCTGTTTAAATCTAGATTAAAGACACATCTCTTTGGCCAAGCATTCAAAGAATGCATCTTATAATCTTGTACTGTGATATCTGATCAAATGCACATTATTTAGCGTGGGTTGAATAAATCAATTTGCTTGGTTGGAACAGCCTACACTAATTATGTCTATTTTTTTCTGTTTCTGCCACGGGACTAACACCTCGTGGTACCTAGGATTTACACAAGCTTCTGTCTGGATCCAGAACACCTGAGAAGAGATGATGCCAACCCCTCAGAGGACCTCAGATGATGCTAACCCTGAAACAACATACAAAACTACCAAATGTTTCTTTAAGTTTGATTGCAACATATCATAATTGCTGTTAATAGTGTTCATTGTCTATTTGGTTACATCTTTAATGGATTTTTCCATACATTCATGCCATATTATGTACATTAACAAAAGTCACTACTGATAAGTTACTACAAAACATGTTGTAGAAACATAATTTTCTGTGAAGCTGTTTTGCAATGATTTTATCGTGAAAAGCACTATACAAATAAACTTTAATTGAATTATGTGTGTGTGTGTGTGTATATTATATTACAATACAATACAATGTTACAAAACAATATAGCAGGATAACAAGTACATCTCAGGATTTCAACAGGCCTGATAACGTATAAATGAGGTCCAACCAAAATTGTATTGTCTTTCTGGTGGCACCATGTATTTTGCTCCAAAGGGGCGATGTCCTGCAAATATGTCATCATTAATCTGATATCACAGCTTGTGCTGTGTTCATTGTCCCATAAAGGAAGTATGCACTTTCTTAAGATGTAAATACGAAATCTAACAGCATTAAATAAATTATGAGATTGATGGTTGCATGTTTTTTTAAAAAATGGCTTTGAAAGTCATAAAAATTACATCATCTAGGACTTTTATACACTGTGTTACATTGTAAAGACTGTGAGTCTATCCCTCACAGCCTTGTTTTTATTTAACATTGTTTTTATCCATGTTAAATTCAATATGGCAGCTAACATGACTAAAGTCTATGTAGTCTTGAAATTACAACTACATGTGAGTATTTGTCAGGACAAGGCAGTTGATCTAATTCCATTTATAAATACACAAACATTTTTAGAATTTAAAGAAGAATAGAACTTGTTGGTAAGAGAGGAAGGTGATCTGAATGTCTCCACATTCTCTGGAGCAAAGAAAAGAAACCGAAGCAGATGAATCATCCAGTAATACAGAGTGAGTCTTCCCAAAATAAGGAGAGATGTTAACTGGGGTATCAATAGATAAAGCACTAATTAGAAAAAAGCAACAGCCTCTCTGTGGGCTCCGTGGTGCATGAGGAGAGAATACGAATAGCGAGAAGCATCCTCATCTGCAGTCATGGCGGAGGGTTATGAAGGGGATGGCCAGCCACTGGCTCCTCCAATCACCCTCTCTTCCCGCACACTGTGACTGTGCAGTGAACCCACCGGCTAGCCTGTTCCACACATAGCCCGTGTGCACGGATGTTGGTGCGTCTGCCCGCATGAGTATGCACAGCCGCTGGGTTTTTAGACTTCACCATGATTAATAGCAGTAGGGGGTCTTCCCCTCCCTCTGAGCTGGAGAAAATGGAGGGGAATGAAGGAGAACGAAAGAGCGCAGAGAAGTCAGAGAAAGAGAAGAGGACGACTTTAAGGTGAGAGGAGGAGAGAGAGTGACCAGCAGGGGGAATCAGTGCCAGTTGAGGCTCTTTGATGGGCTCTTGTATCCCTGACCGCTCCCCAACCTTCTCTCGTTCTATCGCTCTCTCTCTTTCCTCTCCCTGGAGGATAATAAAGACGGATGACACTGATGCTGTGCCATCCGGCACTACAGCCCTCGACTGCAGAGCCATTTGCACCATCATTTATCGCCCTCCTCCAAACCTGCCCCCCTCCCCATGCCCCCCGCTCTAATTCTGCTTTAATAACCAGCCCCTCCATTCATCACAGTATTGACGTCTCTGACAGACAGTGCGGCATACACTAACTCCCTGCCCTTTACTCGCACACCAGCGGGGTCGTGCCGAGTTCACCCAGTCAATAATCACACAGGCAGCGCGCTGCTGTCACCTTGGTGATGCCGTGAGCCATATAGAGACGTATGATGTGAGAGAACGAGTGTCTCAACGCCACGCCAACACGCTGCCATTAGCATTATCGCAGCCGCCAGAATCAGACTGCGAGCGGGATGCGACTTGAATGTCAATTTACTCAGACAAGACCCAAGAGGCCCACCCCGCATGTTGATGCTCTGATGCTGGACCAATAAAGAAGCAGCTCTGCTGAATCTACAAATGCTCTCTGATCCAACCCCGAGGAAGCGTTTGTCTCATTTTGAGCTCGCTGGCTCGAACCAGCTGGCATCACTATTGGCACTAGAAGGGATTGCAAAAAAGAAAAAGAAAAATTAGTTGTTTCCTAAACATTCAAACTGTCCAGTGTCCTTTGAACAAACAGCCAGTCCAACCCCAATATCAATTTCAATCGCAATGACATTTTGAGGATTTTTAGTGGACTGAAAGTCAAAAAAATTCAAATCAGGTAATACATTCTGGGAAAGTTATTTATAAAGATTAAAGATATTTATCTATCCATCCATCTTTCTTTCTTTTTCATTTTCTCTTTCTTCTTCATATTGGTCTGTACAAGAAACTGAACAGTATTTATATCATTTTTTTTTTTTTTTGATGCACTGCAATGCCTGAACTGCATGAGTTCCTCCTCAAAACACAGTCCCTGTCCCAAATGACACACTCCAGACTTGTGGACTTCCTCAGAGTCCACACTTTGGTGACGTCATGTAGTGCAGACCTATAGGGCACTTCCATCCACTGGTTGATGACCATAATGTTTGTATAAACTAGGTAACAACTGGTAAAATGTACACCTAGGTCATAAAAACCGTAATGATACCTACAGTTAAATATTTTCTTCTCAGCCATGTCATCATTTGCTCTTAAGCGAAATCTCCTCCCATCTGTTGTCTGATTGGCATTTTGCAAGGATTCCTGGGTAGTTAAGGTGTACGGAGCCTGCCTCTTTTCGGGCTTCGCAGAAGACCGCTTCAAGGGTACAAAAGTCCACATGAAGTGCACCATTTGGGACAGGGCCACAGCCTGCACATGAGGGGTATTTTTCTTCTTGCTTTCCGGTGGATCGCAGACTTATAAGTGCATTACCGCCACCTATCTCCCAAGTGGTATTTAATAATAGCTTATCTCAAGTTGATGTCCATATGGAAGAAAAGTACAGTAAAAATCAAGCAGTTAATATCATGTAATGCAAAATTTGGTTGTTTTGTATGTTGTCTGAGGATTGGCATCATTTGAGGTCTTCTGGTGGGTTGGCATCATCTCTTCTCAGGTTTTCGATCATCTCAGGTCTTTATATGGGCTGGATCCAGACAGAAGCTTGTGTAATTCATAGTTACCACAGGATGCCAATCCCATGGCAGAAACATAGCTTAGATAATTTAGAAGTTTTATCTGGTCTTCTTGAAATATATAGCTGATTATTTTTTATTTTTTTGTTATTGATTAATGATATTACCAAGGGGCAACATGTATATTGAAAATAGCAGAGGGCCTAGGACAGATCCTTGTGGCACTCCATACTTTACTGGATTTAATTAAGATTATTCCCCGTTTAAATAGACAAAGTGATAGCGATTGGGAAGGTGGGATCAAAATAATTTTAAATCCTGCCCTTGAATACCGTCGAACATGATACACAGCACCAAGGTCAAGTAAAACTAGCAATGACATACAACCTCGGTGTGACGCAAGAAACAAGTAATTTGTAATTTTAACAACTTCAGTTTCTGTGCTACGGTGGGGCCTGAAACATGACTGAAATTCTTAAAAGATATGATTTTTTTTGCAAGAAGAAGCACAATTAAACACACACATTTTCTAAAATATACGTAATGTGAGGCTATGTGTAATATACAATATGTAATGTAATGCCGAAAAATCACAATATCGGTAGGTTCGTACATATACCTGCAAATGGCTTACCTCACATTAAATTGGGATAGCAAATTTAAAAGCAAATAAATACATCACCTCTAAAGAATAAAACTATATAATTAAACAACAAAAAACACCCTTCTCCAAACAGACTGTCTTCTTTTGTGTGCTAAAACGAGTCTCCTTGTCATCAGCTGGCAGCACAGCTTGCTTGCAGGCCCAGATTTTGTCTTCATTCCATTCTGACAATGACATTTATGTTAATTTGTTCCATGCCACTGCCAGGCATCTGGAGAGGCCAGTCCCACTCTCTTTCACACTTTCTTTTCATTTTGACCAACGCAAATGTATGTGCCATGAGCACCAGGCCTTAGATAAACAGATTGATTAGATGGGAGGGCAAGGAGACACCGTCTCCTGTAGAGGAGACACTTCAATCACACTCAGGTGGGCCACATGCCTTTCTTTTGTCACATGTGCACCGTGCCTGGGAGGAAAGACAGCATGGTGAAAGTAAGCACCATATATATACACACTTCTATGCTCACCTATTATCTCTTGAGCTTACACACTGCATTCTGCTTTTTTCACTTTCTCTCTGTTACATACACCTGGTCCCCTGGGCTCTGAGAGTGATACTGGCTGCAGTGCCCAGGTTCTCCAGAGACATGCAGTGCACGGTCCTGTCCCTCTTCACCTTTCCGACAGTGGCAGCCACTGGCGTGTTCCGGGGGGCTCTAATCCACCGCCCAGGTCCCATCGGCAAGGATCATTGAGCTAATTAATAACGTGGCACGGAGAGGGATGGCAGTCATTAAGGAGCCACGGCTGTGCTCTCTTTGGCACTCTCCTCTCACTGCTGAGTGTGCTGGGGTTGCTGGGAAAGGGGGGAGGGGGACTGCAGATGCAGGGTCTTGCTTGCTCGCACAACCCTCCCAGACATAATTCACTACAATGAAGTTTAACAGGGGGGAAAAAACCTCACACACAAACACGAGATGCAAGCAGGCACTCAGAGCAGCGAGAGCCAGACTAAATAAGAGTGGGCTGGGGCTCAGAGGAAATGAGAGTAAGTCTTCTTGACTTCCTGTCCTCATTAGCAGGCTGTAAGGATTTGTTCAGAGTGATCTCATTAAGCAGAAGCAATGTTAACCCCTTGCACAAAGGCCTTTATGTCTAAAATGGACCCTGTTTACTTGTTTAATGCACATTTGGGGGATTTATTGTTCACCATTCATTGGTGTCTGTTATTCCAAACAAATATTTTAGTAAAATGTAATCTAAAATGATAATGTTAACAAATACCAAACAGCTAATCGGGCATTATTTAAGCAAATTCACATTTAGGCTTCGTTATGGCATGAACATCCACTTTTCGTTGACTGTCGCTCTATTCGTTCCCCCTGAACATCCTGTTTTACACAGAAATATGCCACATTACTATGGAAACTTGCTTTCACTTGGAGTCAAACCAAAGAAAAAGGTTGTGTAATTGTGCATATTTATGAATTTTTTACATTTCTGCAAGTAAATATGGTCAGTGTTTATAATTACATTTACGCTTAAGCTCTTATGCAAGCGAATTAACAGCAATTAATTGCATTTGTCATATGTATATGCAATGCATATACATTTCTATCAGTTCTATATTTCCATCAGAAAGTAAAATGTCACACTGTGAATGTAAATTTGATATTATTAAAAGCAGAATCACAAATGCAAAACATTAAGTTGCATTTCCGGATATGTGACATAAGGAAAAAAAAAAGTCATTACCCATATATATATATATATATCTTCTGAGGCAGAAATGGGATCCCATATAAAAGAAGTGAAATAAGTTTCAAGCAGTAATTCATGTTAATGTTAACCAGCATGACTTTGAAAAATTAAACCATACTTTTAATTATTGAATTTTTACCCCATACTTTTGTCTTCTACTTTTGTTAATTACTTTTTTACAGTAATTAATTAGATTTTCAGCACCTGCTATTTATTTAAGATTTTTCTTTTCTTTTTCTTTTTTAACACCAGGAGCCCTGAGTAAGTGCTTTGACACATTGGACAAAGGTGCTCATGTAGACAAGGCAAGTTTAAGTACAGTTCCTAATCCTGTTCTCCCCTTCATTTCCCGTCCTCTTTCCACTATGAAGGCTATAAAAGTGTCAAAAGGGCCAAAATATTTATAGCATTTGCTAAGCTATGATGGTACAAGCACTGATTCCTTGTACAGTCTGAGCTCTTTCTGTCTAATCAGTCCCTGCACACAAACAGAATAAGCACTTAGTGCTCCAGACAACCCAATAGCTCAGCTCCTCCTAATGAAAGGAAGCAGCAGGAACAATTAGTTGTGCAAACAAACAGATCAGAGAGCAAAGACCAGGATCCACTATCACTCCCCTGACGTCATGGCCACTAACAGGCTTGAATGGAGGTAATTGGGGGAGCTGGAAGTTGAGACAAAATCAATGGAAACTCAGGCATACTAGTGGGGAGATTACTCACCGGTTCACACCATCACTCTGGGGACTCAAAGACTGCCAGGAACGTGATGCAGGACTATATACCAGAACTGCAGAACAGGACAGAGACTCATGAACAGGACTGTGAAACAGGATTGTGGGAAAGGATTACAGAACAGGACTGTGGAATACAGTTAATGATAACGAGAAGAAGTAGAAATAAATAAAAAAACTCTGAAGAAGACATTGCTAATTTATCATTTAGCTAATGCTTTTATCCCAAGCAACTCTCCGTACACTTATTACAGGCATAATCCCCCTTGAGAAACATGAGGTTAAGTGTCTTGCTCAAGGGTGCAATGGGGATAGTCCATGGGTCGCCTCCTGCTGGGCTTGAACCTGCATCCTTTCACTTACCAGTTCTTTAACCGCTAGGCTTCATCACCCAAAATATGTGGAACAGACGTTTGGATGAAAATTGCATATCAGGAATGTGACCAATATATATTTTATATATAAAATATTATAATAACATATATTTATTTTTGTTAAGGAAAAACTTTTGATTAAAATATAAATACTTTTAGCAAATAAAATAATCGCATTCGATTATTTAAAAAAATCGTTAATCGTTATTTAAAAAAATCGCTACATTATCACTCAAAAGTTTGGGGTTAATACGATTTTTCTGAAAGAAGTCTCCTATACTCACGGAGGCTAAATTCATTTGACCAAAAATACTGTCAAATCTGTTAAATTGTGAAAAAAATTCATTCCAATTTATAATAACTGATTACAATTTTAATTATTTTAAAATTGTATTTATTACTGTGATTGCAAAGCTGAATGTTCAGTAGGCTCAAGGAACATTTCTTGTTATTATCAATGTAAAAAACATTTTTGTGGAAACCATAACATATTTTTGGGATTCTTTAATAAATAAAAAGTTGAAATAAAAATCTAATGTTATATATGTCTTTGCTGTCATTAAGTTGAGGTGATTTTGCTCTTTTCACAATTTTTTTGTTGTTGAGCTGAATCATATTGAAGAACTCTGCAACATTAATACTGAGAAGCTGCTTTGAAATCGGCATTGTTTGAAGTGCTATATATATATATATAGAAATTTCTATTATTTCTATAGTTATTAGTTATAGAAGTGACTTGACCTCAGTATTTAAATGTGTCCTTGCTAAATTTAAGGATTAATTTATTTCATAAAAATCTTTAAACGGTAGTGTATTTTTTTTTTTTTTTTAAAGAGAGATTTATTACTCTTTTGTGGCACTAACTAACATCCTAGCAACTGCACAGCAACACACTTAAAACAACCAAAACATCCTGATGGCGAGTATTGCACAAGCAAACGCCAGTTTTTGTTGTTGTTTTACTTGCAAACTGTAAGGTTATCTACTAGCTTATACTCAGAGGGTGAATTGTAAGACTTTACCAACTTCTTTTCTAATCAAAGAGGAAAAAACAACAGCAGATAACGACATCAACACCACAAGCGACTGCCAAGCTCATCAGTGGAGTTCTGCTGTGCCTCTATCTCATGCGTTATTAATAGAGCAAAGTGTTGATTAGAATGGGCCTCCCCCTCCTCTCTCCTTCTTATCAGCTCTCCCAGCACCTCCTCCTCCTCCTCCTCCTGCCCTCCAAATGCCAGCACATTACTGCTCTCCTGCTCATTGACAGAGCTGCCAGTCACGGCCGAGATGGATTCCACTCCTGGGAGGACTCCCTAGCCTCCACCTATTGACTTATTTGTTTTGCTGATCTAAAAACCCCTGATCCCTCATCTAAGGTGAAAGGTGGACTTGTAAGTGAGCTTACTGCAGGCTGTACATGTTATGCTTCACAAAAAAGGCAGCTTTATCATAAAAAAACGGCACCTATATTTGAGGTATTATGATCTGAGTCTAAATGTACAGTATGTGTGTATATACAATATAAATAATGTGTGCATCTTCATAATATGCTGGCATCCATCATAAAAAACAGAGGTGATAATGAGAAAGCTCATCACAAGTAGCTTTTCCGTAAACTGAATATTAAATATTAATATATGAAAGGTGGATGGCGTCATACACACAAATACAAAACACCATCTTTTACACTGTTATAATGCAATAAACATTAAATTAGCAATAAAATATATAAAATAAAGCCCTAATGGACATAATTAATAATAAATATGATGACAAAATATAACTATTTATAGGAAAAACCATAAATTGTCAAGTGTCACAGGAAATTCTGTGATGTCAATCTACAGTTTCTCATAAAATGGCTTGACTTTTTTTACTATAAAATTTTTAAATACATTAAATGTCCCTTTAGATTATTAAAAATGAATTATTCCCCATATAAAGCATGAAAGTATGCTGTTAATCAGTTTAAGGATGCACCAATACATACTTTCTGTGCCCATGCCGATTATTTTGAATGACATATAGATATTTTTTTGTACTTTGTTTCAAAGTAATGATAATTCATATTAAAAGATGTGCAAATAATACCTTTTGTTCTCTCCATATCAACATTTTTTCCCATGTTTCAAAATAATTGGTCTCTATGGACACTTGTTTCTGCTATACTGGATAAAAAGTGAACTTGTGACTTTTAATCTCACAAATCTGAACTGAATTGCGAGAGTAAACTCAGAATTGCAAGAAAAACAGTGATATATATACTCAGAATTATGAAAAAAATCAGAATTGTAAGATAAAGAAACAGGCTTTCATAGGTTAATGCTTAATTGTAGCATTTACAGTATTTTACTATTAACAATCCTTGCTTAGAGTGTACATGCATTCTGTGAAGGTAAGGATGGACTGTAAGTATGCAATTATGCAGTGAGCTGGAATACTGCGAGAGAGAGCTCTGTAAGGCCTCTGTTTAGTTTAAGTGAAGGGAAAAGTCGGTTACAGTAATGTTATGCAAAATCTCCATTTACTGGAA
Organism: Carassius auratus; assembly: GCF_003368295.1. Classification (NCBI taxonomy): domain Eukaryota; kingdom Metazoa; phylum Chordata; class Actinopteri; order Cypriniformes; family Cyprinidae; genus Carassius; species Carassius auratus. Next base: position 17,381,817 of record NC_039265.1, read on the forward strand.
GTCTCTGGCAGCGGCGACAGCAGCGAAACGCCACGGTGGCAAAGCAGCGCTGTCATTTCACTCTCTTTGATCCGTGACCCTGTCCAGACTAACGTGTATCTGGCTAATGATTCCCCAGCCTTTCGCAAGCACACCTTTCGGCCTGTCGCTCCTTCCTCGTGCCAACTGTCTACCCACCTGAGCTAAAAAATTAAAATACAAAAAAAGCCTGTCCTGATTCTGTCAGTGACACCTCTGCTTTCGGTTGGAGAGCTAATGGGGAACAGAGACAAAATCGAGGCGCCTTGAGTCGCTGCCTCTTTGAAGGGCAACTCCAAACGGTGGCTGGTCATTTAGCGTCCAGAGCACTGGCCCTCATTCCCTGCCACCTCAGATGGACGCAGCAGTTGCTCTCCCCCGCAAACGAAGTGCAAATAGGTTCCAGTGCTCATTTATGCATGCCAGTCTAACACGCGCCTGATTAAAACAATGTAAATGATTCATTCACGACCTGACTTCCAGGGACACAGGGAGTTGAACAGGAGGGCTCTCATTAACAGCACAGCCTCAGTCTAACTCACCGGATGCTGGGACGACTTTGTCAAATCAACATCAAAAATTTAGCACCACAATCTATATTGTATAAGAGGTGTTATATATTCACTTAATATGTTTCAGTGCTGCTATAGGACAGTATATGTTAGCTTTGCTGGAACTAGTTGACTTCTCAATTGTGATAAAATAAGATGAAGGTAAAATATATTTGATTCACTTTTATAACATGCAAAAATCCTTGCACATTCATTTCTAATCATCTAAATTGATCAAATAAATCACAGCATTAAGAGGGACGTGCAAAATTTAGAACTGATGACACTGGTATCATATGGATGTTTTTTTCTTCGACAGGAGAATAAAATAATGGTAATTGCTTTCTAACTCACAATTCAGTTTTTTTTCTCTCAATTCTGAATTCTCTTAAAATTCTTTTTTTTCTTGTAATTCTTAGATTACATCTCAAAATTTCAAACTTGCAATTCTGAAAAGAAATGTCGGAATTTAGATATTATCTTGTAAAAGATAATAAAGTCAGATTTGTGAGATAAAATGTTAACAATTACCATTTTTTTGTTTTATTCTGTTGCAGCAATAAAAAATAAATAAATAAGTTTTTTTTAATTAAAAAAAATCTAAATTTATATCTCACAATAGTGGTTATTTTTTCCCTGAGGGGGAAAAAAGGATTGCAAGATATAAATTCAGATTTCTTCTCTGGAAAAAAATTAGAATTGAGATTTTTTTTAAATCCCGCAATCCCGCTGGCTAAGACAAGCTTCAATAGTTTCCTTTCAATTCAAATTAGAATTGAATTGGCCAAACCACAAATGAAGATTATTTACAATTTGATACGGTGTGACAGATTTTTCTTTTTCTCCCTGAATTTCAATGCACAAATGTACTCTTGGCCTATAAATCTTTTTTTCAAAAATGTTTTTCAATATTTTTAAACAAAGAAGCATCTTTCAATTATTTGTTCAACTTTGCTTTTCAATTTTGTCCATCTTTTGTCTTTCTAGTTAAAAATCAGTTATATGAATTTAAATTCATTTTCGATTCATTCTACTTCCCTGCATTCAAATTATGCATGAAACTCTGCATCCTGTTTGCTAACTCAAATCAGAGTCAATTCAAATTCAGGCGTTCTCAATTCAATTCTGACTGTCCCACAACTCTCAAAATACATACTGATACTCAAACTTTGCCTTGTCTACCCCCATGAACCAAAGAGCAAGTGAAAACTGTCTTCCTCCATGCAATACACAGTCAGTCTGTTTTATGTAAGGAGCGCCACCTATTGGATGCAAGCTGAACGGCACGAAAAATAAATCCTTTCACAAGTTGCTGTCTGAAGCACAACACACAATCCCAAGACCTCCAAGGGAGCAATAAACTTCTAAAAATAGTTAAGACAGGTGGTACGAGTAACAAACGCTTTTGAGCTGCATTACGAAGTGAAGTGAAATAGATAAAGTTATTTTTGTGATAAGGGCTATAGCTTTTGCCATTGCTCTACAGGGAATCGCTTTTAAAAGCAAGTAGACGTCGCTCGCTATCAGAGCAAAAGACAAGTGTATTAAATCTTATGTGGAGTGTGTTTAATGGCCCGCCGTGTTGTATGGAGTGTGAACTACAGTATGTCAATTCATCTGGATTTCAAGCACATCATCAAAGCACAAGGCAAGAGATTCAAGCTGTCGGACATCAAAGCACACCTGACAGCAGTTCATGCTTCCGTGAGACACTGATAACCCCATCCATCATATTTGTTTGGCAAGAGAGAAAGAGAGGAAAAGAAGGAGGGGTGAAGTCATAATTAATAGTCTCTTTTGTAGTAGCTCCACCTGGCCTGAACCTCGTGGCCCAAGGCTCTTAGTGAAGCAAGTCCGTTCAGTGCTGCAACACCTGGAGAGATCTGGAACTCCGCTTGTGGCTATTTCTTCCATTCTCATTCTCCTTCCCGCTCACTTTCTCTCCTTCATTTGACCTCACAATTCGCAGGTGACTCTTTATCATCTGCACTAAGATGCCAACATCATGTCATTAATCAGTTTTTTGATTTATTAAGCATTCCTCTGGCGTGTACTGTACATTTTCAAGCAGAGCTGACTGCAGGCGTGATGAGCCGCAACTGCATTCGCTAGCTGTCTGTTACGCACATGCAGCATGCTCGCTAGCTGGTCTTCATTAGAAACTTTGGCAGCATGCGACAAGCATGATGCTGGAATCAGTTCAATTCAATTCTATTTCTGTAGCACTTCTCACATCTCATGTTGCTTCAAAGTAGTTTTACAGAGATTACCAGCCACAATGTGCAAGACAAGGGTGACAAAAAAAAACTCCCTAACATGAGAAAAACAACAATCTGATCTGAGGAACCGAGTATTATTATTAATGGTTTATTTTTTATTAAAATAAAGATGGACAACATATATAATTTTTTAATCGGTATCCACTTATATTGGATATGCATTATTGACCAATATTAGATTTATAACTGGGCAAGCTCACCGGGATTTTAAATAAATTGCATTATTATTATTATTATTATTATTAACACTATATTTACATTCAGATAAGCTCTAAAACAAACTTAAAAACACAAATCTTTGTGTAATCTTTTTTTATATTGTACATTTTAATGTCTTGTTTAGTGTTTAATTTCTATTTTATTTTATTACTATTATTATTATTAGTGTTTTATTTCTCATATTTAATATTTAAAAAAAAATCAATTTATTTTAATACGTAATATTTTTATGAAAATACTGTAATATATAAACATTGAAAAACTATATTTAAACATTAAAATAATATTACATTGATCCTTTTTAAATTATTTAATAATTTCACTTATGATTTAATATTGTTTTTTATTATTTTAATACTTTTTCTATTTTTAGTATTTAGATTTTTAGCATTGAATATTTTGATTTTAATTGTTTTTTATTATAATAAAATATAATAAAACAATACTAAAATAAAATATATTAATATATTAAAATAACAATAAATGACATTAAAATAATACCAAGCTGATAATATTTAAAATATAATTTTAATAATTGTACTTTTTTTTTTTACTTTAGTATTTTAGATTTTAATATTGGCAATTTGTCAGTTATCATCACTACAACACAAAAATAATTATCAGATGGTATGGGCAGGAACTGAAATATCAGTGCATCCCTAATCTCCTAAACCAAGAACCACATGACACAGCTAATATTAGATTAAAAGGACATTTTCCTGATCAACATCCTAGATTTCCCATCAAACAATTACCAGCCAAACTCTTTTCCTATCCCATAACGGAAAGGGAAGTTACCAATCCTAAACCCCTTTGGAATAGACTGTACTGAGCAGCAAATAAAACATAAAAGTCGTAGTCTGAGGATGTCCCGCATCATTTTCACTTTTCACGGTTAAACCTGCTTTAAAGCACAACAGGGCCCTGTAACACACCATTAGAGCGTCTTTCTCTGTAAGACTCTGCAAGTATCTGCATGCAGGTCCTTACGCAGTCTGCAATCCAGTTGCCATGGCAGCAGCAGCTGTATCCGCGGTGAGGGGAGGAAGCTGGCACCCCCCAATAACACGAGCCCCCCTCCCTCCGGTGACCCGCTGCTGAACCGGGGCTGAGAGCAGAGGTCGATGGCTCGGAGCGGCCGCATGACAGTGAGGGATGATGGTGAATGAGAATGAGAAGAGGGAGTAGAGGCATACAGATGGGGAAGAGAGGAGGAGATATGGAGAAAAGAGAAAAAAACGAGAGACAAGAGCAAATTTAATTACTATCAATGGAGGGATCTTCAAAAAACAAATCGACTGCCAATTTTTCTGTGGGCTGTGTGAAATTAAGGCACCATACAAAATGGATGGAGCTCCGCCGCTGGCTTTTTATCCTCCAGTGAAATTAAAAATGCCTCTTGCCCAGAGCAGAGATGAACTGATTACTTCCATGTGTCATTTTACACCCGCACTTGATATTGTTTGTGTCAGACGCACAGATGTGCGCAGAAGCGCTTGTCTGATGGGTCCGAGTGTGTTCATCAGTAAGATGTGGGCAGCGATGTCAAGTGAGTTGACCTTTGACCGCCCTTGCCAGAGGTCAAGCAGTTTAGGTCAGTGTCCTACATATAGCGTTACATGTTCTCCTCACCTAGAAAATCAAAGGACCGTCTGAGAACATTGACACTGACAGATCGAGTTACTTAGAAATGTTCCTACATGCATGAAACAAACCTGTCCAGAAATATCTCAGAATTAGTTTTCAACTCAGTTCACAGTGTTGATTAATCACTTTTGCTCTTTTGACCGATTGAATTTGACTAAACGCGAAGGTGTAGGGTGAAATAATCCATGCTGTATAAAACTGAATGAACAGAACAGAACTATTAAAACAACAAAACCAAAATACAATGACGATGTTAAAGAGATGTAGTGATAAAAACGAAGACACTGTTTTTTAAATAGGACTAGTTTTGTTATTTATGGCTTATTGATAATTATTATTTTCTAATGGACATTTTTCAGGGAAACCGCTGTATTTATTTTGACACAAAGCAAAAAATTATATTTAGCAGGGTAAATAAATGAATATTCATTACTTAATGTATGAACTAAAAATATATGCTATATATGTTTTTGTGTTATATTGCACAGGCATTAAGAATTAAAAATGTATATCAAAATAATAATAATATAATAATAATAAAAACCTAGTCAACACTACTGCAATGTAGTTTACATTATTATTGCACCTTTCCCAAAAAGCCATTAGTGACATCCTCAAGATTAATGATAACAAAATGTTTAAAAAGGTATTTATCTTAAATTAAGAATGAAAGTGTTTTGTTTATACCTTGTTTAATATGTTAACAATGTATCTAGATCACTTAATGAAATTTGATTTCTCATACAATATAAAAAAGGTATTTGTCTTCTGAAGTCAAATTTCATCTACAGCTTTTCAAAATAAATGTGGCACCTCTCTCTTAGTTTTTACACTTTTGGAAAGTTGTGGAAACTTAATGGAAGATTAATGCCAGTAACATTTGCTATCACCTCCAGTTTTACCTCGGTTTACCTTGCTATTCTTTACCGTATAAATGTCCTAGGTCACGTCTAATTTTCATTCTACTGGAAAAAAAAAAACGTACTGTAGCGTACAACACTCATTTTTTATGTCAAATTAAATATTCTGTTAAACTAAGGTCCATTCATCAGTGGTTTTCTGGCATTTAAAAAAAACAACAACAACAATGAAACAGAAATGCTCAATGTCTCTAGTAGAATAAAGAAATATTCAAAATTTATAACACATTCACAAATCACCACAATGTGTGCATTAATGAAGCCCTTGTCTGCATAGCACCATTTATTGCATCTATTAATTTGAATTATAAACTTGTATCTGCGGATTATTCCATTATCATCACCAAGCTCATTAGCATTCAGGTACAGGACAGCCCTTGAAAGCCGGACTGAGGCAAACAGCTCCCTCTGCTGGTCATTGACTTGCACTTCACCTTGAACACTGACAGGCTGAGAGTGATCTACACTCCAATTCAATGCATTCTGTTTTAGACCCATCAAAACGAAAGACATTGCGTTTACACAAAAGGCTTGCACTGATGTAGCCTGGTGCATGTAAGGCAGTAGCTGATGCTAGCTGCGCTGAGATTGTTTGTTTGTGCGGCACGTGCTGGCTGTCTGTCTGCTGTAGCGTGGTGCCCAGGCATTCTTTTTCATTTGCTTGTTTTCCAGATGTCGTGTCCTCCACATCACCCCGTCCTCGTCCTGCTCGGCTACCCCTCCCTCCCTCACTCTCCCTCTGCCTGCAGCAGCGTCAGAGACCCTAACCGCATCAGGCGAGATAGCAGATTGGAAGTACAAGAGCGATCCATCCATCAAAAGAGAGAGAGAGCTGGGAAGGAAGGGAAGGCGAGGGGGGGCATGAGAGAGAGAGAGAGAGAAAGCAAGAGAGGAAGTGAAAGAGAAAGATAGTTGGAGGGATCTCAGCTAAACCGCAGATTATTAGCACTAAGCGTCTAACATGTCTAGACCCCGTCTCGTTGTGTTATTCCTTACCGAGGCAATAAACTAGGGATAAACAACAGAATTAGAGACCTGATCTAAGACTGCTGTTATAGCAACCTCTGTGCCATGCGGTGACATCATCAGGGGTCTGACTTAAGTAAACTATTCTAAACTCTGAAATACAATAGACAAAGAGCACATACAAAAAGCAAAGAACTCTGGGCCAACAATCACACATAATATGTATGCAAATAACTCTTTTGTTCTTGTTATGTTAGGACATGCCCTCATATTAAGACATGAGCCATCTAGACGCACCATGCACCATTCGGAAATTAAGTGAAAATTAAATGAACTTCATGAATTTGAACTGCATTTGAAGCCAGGGAACACTCAGAACTGCAATTCAAATTTAAATGTAAGGAAGTTTTTAATAAAAAGGAAAAGTAATTGCAATTAAGCCACATAACTGTAATTTGCACTTAAAAATAAAAGGTTTTCATAGTTAAGAGAGACAGACAGACAAACAGATACAGACAGACAGACAGACGGACAGACAGATACAGACAGACAGACAGACGGACAGACGGACAGACGGACAGACAGAGACAGACAGAAAGAGACAGTTAGATTGACCGAGATAAAAAAAATAGATACAGACATATAGACCATATAAACAGACCAATACAGACAAACAGACAGATAGACGGATGGATGGACAGATAGACAGAGACAGACAGGCAGATAGACAGACAGACGAACGGATGGATGGATGGATGGATAGACAAAGATAGACAGATGGATAAACTGACAGATAGAAAGACAGACAGATGGATCGATGAGGGTGAATGAACGCTTCATTTCCTTAAACGTGTTGAATTTCTTGGAATTGCAAGTCAATACATTTCCCTTTCTATCATTCCAGTTCAACTTCCTGTGGTGCGTGGCCAATTCTATTCAAATTAACACTGATGAATTACAAGGGAGCCATTTCTGAATTCATCTAGTCTGGTGGTTTCACTCACAGGTCGTGTTTGTGTGAACACCTGTTGCAGCAGGGCAGACACGCAGACGAGGAGAGGACCTGAAGGACAGCTGTCTCGTCTGGCCTGCAGCGGGCAGCAGCTCTATGATGGATAGCACCAAGTTAAAACAGGTGTGCCATGGGAGATCTTCACAGTGCGGCATTCTCTCCGCTCCCCTGCACTCCTACCCATGATTCATGCAGCAAGGCAGAGAGATGCTCTGTAATGGGAAACATATCACATGTTTCAGTATGCATGGCATGTGCGAATAGTTTGGGTCATACTTGGGTTGCCCTGCCACTACCTCAGTTCTCAGCAGCTCTTCATCTCTTTATCGCTGTGATATAACGCTTCACTTCCCCCTGCGTATCTCTGGCACCCCTGCGCTGCATCTGTGTATCGCAGCTCTCGCCTCCCCCTCATTCTTAATGTGTTTGTGGCTCTCTCTCTTTCTCTCTCCAACACGCTCTCCATCTCCATTTCTAATTCCCCTCACTCTATCTCTTCCTCTCTCTTCCACCTTCTCTTTCCCCGCTGATGAATCACCTTCCCCTCCCGTTGAACTCGACTGAATCCGAGGGAAGCAGTAAAGTAGCATCGATCAGCCCCACAAGCCACAGCAGAGAGACAAGGAAACAACAAACCATGCTCCCGGCTGTGCACCAACACACGCACGCACGAACACATGTGTTTCGGAACATCTCACACACTCGTGAGTGTGTTTTTACCTGGCGCATGAGAATATGAAAGGTCGCAAATCTCTTTGGGCCCAGTGTGTGATTTGCATGTTGTATGCAAATGGATGCGTCATTACATGACTATTCCGTTTCTATCCGTGCACCGGTACATGGAAGAAAAGGTGCACGTTCCTGTACACATGTGCAGAATATGTGCATTCAGCACATAAGGGAATCATAAATCAGTTCACATTCTTTTGGCCTATAAAATCTAGAACGGGGGAAAAAGCACATGGCTGAATTGCTGGCACTTGCAAAACACATGCAAGGTGCATTATCATTTTAACTGTATTGAAGTGATCAATCAGTAATGCAGGCAGAAGAGGGAAAAATGTATTTGTATTGAAAGCAGTGGTCAACAGTACTGACCAGTTTGGCTGGTAGTTTTTTACATTTTATATATATATATATATATATATATATATATATATTAGTGCTGTCAAATGATTAATCGCATCAAAAAAAGTTTTTGTTTACATAACGTGTGTACTGTATATATTTATTACGTATCTATACATAGACATAAGAAAAATAATTTGTTTATATATTAAATATATGTCTATATAAACAAGATTCTGTGAATATAAATAAATACATGTTAATACATGTAAATATTTTCTAAATGTATACTGTATGTGTGTGTATTTATATGTACATAATAAATATACACAGTACACACACATATTATGTAAACAAAAACTTTTTTTTGGATGTGATTAATCGCGATTAATCGTATACTTCTGTAAAAAGTGTTTGCAAACCAAATGTTATTGCACTTTTGTTCGTATAGCAGTACTTTTCAATTAAAAAATTAATTCAGCTTTTGAATTCATTATTGAATTGTGTGAATAACAATGCGATTAATCGCAGGAATAAAATCATGCATTTATATTTTTATATTATATTAAATTATCTCATTTGAAATAACAGCTGGAAATTATGCCGCTCTGATGCAGCATGACAGCTACATTCATAAACAATTTTGCTGGAAAACGATAAACAACAGCATATGCTGCAAAACATCACTGTTTTTATAAGTAATTTTCAACCCATTCTTAAAGATATTTCTAAGACTATTAGTCAATCACTTTATACGGTCAACATTTAAATCAGAAGAATTCACAACATTATTACGTTGCATTTTAATGCAGTGAAGAACGTCCATTTATCTTTAAAACTGAAATACAAGTCACATTTTAATTAAAATAGTACCTGCTGACATTACAAACAAACGAGTAAAAAAAAAAAAAAAACGTTAAAAATTGATGTTAACTGCAGTTCATTAATCACACTGGAAATAGAAGGTCAAGGCAAGGCAAATGTAGAAGGTCATCTGGTACTCCATGCTTACAGGAAATTCACATTCTGTGTCACACTATACACACACACTGTATACTGCAGGTAGAGTAGATAGAGTCTAATAGCAAGCTATACTGAATGTAAGCTGCATATGTATGGTGAAACAATATATATATATATATATATATATATATATTGCTGCAATATATTATGCGTACAGTAGAATACTTATAAAACATTATTTTTCTCAAAATAAACAGAGCTTGATGTACAGAATACTGTATCCCACAATGCAATGCATATCCATCTCCACTTGATTCATTATTAGAGGACACACTGTATTTCAAATGCAATAAAAAAATACAACTAAAAGATAAGCATTAAATAAAAATTGAATTGGATGGAATTTTGCAGTTCGGATCTCCAGCGTGATGAACGAGCTGCATTCAACGTGACATGGTTACGTGACAACTAAATATTAGAAACGTTTAGCATAGAAAACAACACGTAATGACATTTACAAGATCAAAGAGCATATCAAGAACACAGCTCTGTCCCGAAAATCCTCTCGGGCCGGCCCAGGACCTGCGGGCCATCCTTATTTTTGAGCCCTAAAAAAAGTGTCACACTTTCAAAGCTGAAGCAGAACGTGACCACGTCAGGTTGAGGGCATAAAATGCCTCTTAAATGTAACTAATTGCCACAACCTTTCTCCTGACCTCATTCTTGCACGTAATGAATCACTATGTGGCAATGAAGAAACCCTTGACCATAAATAAGTGGACTAACAGGAAACAAATGTATCAACAACACAGCCAGAGGCCTGGCATTTCACTGACACCGACTTCTATTTCCCTTCTCCATTAGGGCACGACTGCTCTGTCTTGGACGGGTGGCGTTCTCCCTCTCACCTCTCTTGTTTTGTTCCTAATGTACTGGCAAAGGTAGACTCCATTAGTCCCTGCATGCACCAAACACATTTATGTCCCCCCTCTCATTTCCTCCTTTTCATTGCACCATGATACATCAGCATGCTCATAGCAGTGTGGAGGGGAAAAAAAAGTATTGTGAACTTGGTAGTTGCATGTTGAGGGTGAGTGCCACCTTGTGGCCAGTCGGCATGGGGACAGAAAAGACAGGCTGTCATTGTCTGCAGTTCAAACAGCCCCTCAAGAAACAGATAAAACAAACAGACACGTTTTATCAAGAGACAAAATCGCACAAACCAGATAAGCGCCCTGGAGAGGAATCCAAAAACTCTCTTCTCAGTGAAAGCTCTGTGAGTCATCAGCGATGTGCGCAAATGAAGGAAAATGTTTGTTTTCATGAGTGCGTGCCATCACAGGTGTGAGTGAACGTGCTCATTATTGCCAATTCCTGTAGGCCTACTTTTAGAAAACAAGCTCTGCATGCTCGTACAGGGGAGTTATGTTTGTGGGAGGCACGGGGGCAACAGGGGACATTGACAGATCGTATCAGACAGTGGAATTGCAGGTTGTTGCGTCCCTCCTGTCACCGAGCTCATCTGTCTGCGAGGTGGCTGTACCTGCGAGGCACCGTGCGCTCCTCCTTCTACTGAGGGATCACACAGGAACGGCTGCCAGATGAAGCCGCCCGGTCTTGCTCACCTGCTCCCTGTGACTCTGTGTGTTTTTCAGTCATTATAGCCATGATGAAGCAGGGAGAAGCCGCAGAAACCAGAGGAGGTATTTGTCAGCTATGTGTGAGGTCAACATGCGAGTTGCAACAAAAGTAAAATTGGCAATGTCTGCAAAAACTTCAGTGGTGTCCTTCAAAGACAGTCAGAATACTTACGGCTAGCATACTGTGCAATACTATTTGGAGAATAATGTGCAAAAAAAGCTGCAACTCTTGCATTACAATTAAATGAGTCAAGGCAGATGTAATTTAAATTTTTCTTAATTGTGACCCTGGAACACAAAACCAGTCATAAGGGGATTTATTCATATTTAGAATAGGACAATATTTAGCCAAGACACAACTATTTGAAAGTCTGGAATCTGAGGGTGAAAAAAACATCTTAATACTGAAAAAATCACCTTTAAAGTTGTCCAAATGAAGTTACTAGCATATATGCATATTACTAATAAATAATTAGGGTTTGACATATTTACGGTAAGAATTATAGCAGAAATGTACCAAATATTTTCTTGGAACATAATCTTTATTTAATACCCTAATGATTTTTGGCATAAAAGAAAAATCTATAATTTTGACCATTGGCTATTGGTAAAAATATATCCCCACTGCATACTTCAGATCAGTAACAAGTGTGTTCTTCTTATGCTATATTAAATATGTGTGCACGCATTTCTGCACAGCTATGTTCAGAATCAAATACTAATTAAGACTGCAGTATTTAGTAAGTAAGCTCATTTTTAACAAAGCATAGAATACCTATAAATATCCTACTTTTGAATGAAGAGCAACATATAACTGAACGCACAGAAATGACCTTTCATCTCAAGTGTGATTAATGAACTGGAAGTAGCTTAACATGAGCTGTGATCTATAGATTCATTATTTGATCAGACTGATAAATATTTAGACATTTTAGACAATACTGGATTAAAAACAAAAAAGCAAACAAAAAGACTAAATTAATCATGCATGAATTAACAATTAATAAATAAATACATTCCAAGATAAAACAACAAACAACAAATACATTTTAGATTAAACAAATTAATCTAAAAATCCAAACTGATTTAATGCAATGAATTCAATGTATTGATATATAGATATAAATAGAATAAATTAATGATAATTATCAATTTATTTACCAATCAACTGATAAATACATAAATAATTAAATAAATATTTCCAAAATAAAATTAAACTAAACTAAATTAAATCTGTAATGCACTGATAGATCAATAAATACACTGATTATTAAATCAATGATAAATATCTATCAATCGATTTATCAATAAATGGAAAAATACATAAATGAATAAATACATTTCTAATATTAATTAAACTAAATAACCAAACTGAATTAAACATACAATGTACTGACAAATTAATAAATAAATAAATTATTATCATTGATCAATTGATACATCTATCAATAAAATACTTCCTTAATAAATTAAGCCAATGTAATTACACTAAATTGCCAAACAGAAATAAACATGATAGGCAATAAAATAAACAAAATCATTTCCAAAACAAATTAAACTAAAGAACCAAGCTGAATCAACCATGTAATATGCTTATAAAAAAATTAATAAACTAATTTAAACAAGGTGCATATTGAGGTGACAACATACAAATAACAATCATAGTCATGTCATGTAACAATATTACATATAGGCCTATTATTTGCCTACTGCTTCACTGAATGTTTACAGTACATAGTATATACTGTATTCAGTACATTATTTAATCAGTAGTAGCTTAGTTTTCCATTCTGTAAACAGCCACAGTCAGATTCTCAGGCAATTACTCTTCTGACTATCTATCGCCCCCTGCAGGTGAACAGTGGCTCTCAGCTCTCACACATCTCTAGCCAACACCAATTTTAGCGGCTGCATTCATAATACTTCGCCTTACAAAGAATTACTACTACATCCGATCCAATACATTTCAGACCATTAATCTCAAAGTCTTCCACACCACCACAATCATCCCGTCTGCAAATCTAATCAAAGCAAGTCACAGCTCCAGGAGATTACGACCATTACATTTTAAGTGTAGAAATCTGCAGCGAACTGAATGCTCGGTGTGGCCCAGCCCCCACTGCCAGCGCTCCGGCGGGTTTGAGGATGCTTTATGGTGGGCAATTCAGCTGCAGCTGCTATCTGCACCATCTCAGGAATGAGCGCGCTTGGAATCAAGTGCAATAAAGCAGACTGCAAGAGGAGGGGGAGAGGAACAGAAAGAGGAAACAAAAGAGAGCTAGTTCGTCTGGACGACCATTTAGGGGGAAAGAAGGGGGAGTGGGTCACTGCCCTTACTTTTTTACCCAAACGGCGAGGAGCGAATGCCACACACATTCACACAAACCTCAGAGCAAAAGTCTCACACCGCGAGCCATCAGAGGTTTGCCGTTTGTTTTCACAGGAGTGGCTAAGAAGACCACACGCCTACGTTTTCCACTTGCTCACGTTGTACATACGAACTTTACAGTCTAACACAGCCTCTCACAGGTCTCTCTCCATCGGGCCTAGTGGTCTGGGCCTCAGGAAATCCCCTACAAAAGGAGAGCGAGCCGTTATTTATGTCTCCTACCCTAAAAAGAGTGCTTTATAGCCCACGTCTAATAAGAGCAAAGGGGAGTGCGAGGATGAGCTACTGAAACACAGAGTTCGAAAAAGCAAGCGTGAGAAGAATATATTCATCAGAACCAAGTCACATTAATGTCTTGTCAGGTTGTATATTTATGCATTCATAAACTATAATTGTAAAGTCATATATCTGTCATAGCTTATTTGTTGCTAATAACTGTTATTTTAAAGTTTCTATAGAACTGGATGTGATGGAAGTGATGTTGTCCGAGTAGGTGTATATTTAATTAGGTCTACAATTAGGATCATTCCCACCAGTTTAACCCATTATTGAATCAGAATCTGAATGTTTACACATTCAAGAAATTAGCTTTAGTGACAGAAGCTCCACAATGTGACTAAATGACAGTGACAAGACACAAATAATACAAAGAATAATATACAAATATACAAAATAGACAGGGTAATAAGTTGATCACATTGACTTGAAGGTATGCTATATTTTAGGACCTTGATGAGAACAAAACAGACAGGGCCAGTGCTATATATATTTCTATGTCTTGCAAACTTAAAACTTTGGCTTTCTGGGACATTTGGTTATCTGGTTAACAAAGATAAGGTTGTTAAAACTGTGACAATGGCAAGAGACAAAAATGACAAACTAATCAATAATGTTTTGTGATTTTCTCCAGCTAAAGTGTTTATTAATTAATGAAGACAGTATTTAAATGCAAAATTTCCAGCTTTTATTGCTAATTTTCTTTAAAATGCATCAAAATGTGTTAAAATATATATTTTTAAATAATAAAAATAAACATGAAATAATAATATAAAATAAACACAAGAATAATTGTAAATAAAAGTAGAATTATACATACAAAAATATGGGCTTCAAACACCGTTCAAATGTTATTGGTTTTTAATGAATACTTTTATTCAATAAAAGTGACATTTATAATGTTACAAAAATCCATTTAAAGGATATTTCAAAAATAAATGCTGTTCTTTTTAACTTTGTATTTATCAAAGAATACTAAAAACAAAAAGATCAGTTTCCACAAAAATATTTCAGCAGCACAACTAAATAATTTTGAAGATTTAGAAGAAATGTTTCTAAAAGTATTAAATCAGTATATTAGAATGATTTCTGAAGGATCAAGTGACACTTAAGACTGGAATAACCATCACAGGAATAAATGTCATTTTACATTATATTCAAATATAAAACAGCAATTTTAAACTGTACTGTCTTACTGTATTTTTGATTAAATAAATACAGCCCTGGTAAGCATAAGAGACTTATTTCAAAAACATTAAACGATTTTAAAGACTTCAATCTAAAATGTAAACATAAAATAAAAAATTTACATGTTTAGCGTTTTTGCAGTAAAAACATCTGCAGGGCTGATAGTAATTTGGGCTACTGGTCCAAGAGGGAACAAGCAGAAAACAATCTGTGCTGCTGTCTCCCATTTCAGACAAACCTGCCTGCAAACGTATGTGTATATGTGAAATGAAAACACACATTGGGAAACATAAATCTGTGGGTGTGAGATCGTCAGAGACACATGAGACAGACCTGTGCCATGTTTAGACTGGGTCCAGATGTACCCGCCTGCAGCTGAGGAGGTCCTGCGCCGGCTCGTCCCGCAAAGAGCCGGACACTTAACCACTTACCAAACAATACCTCTGAGCTCTGCCTGACACACGAGACATGCCATACCTGCAGGCAGCACCAGGACAAAGACAAAGACAAAGACTCCCATCTCAAGACGTTAGGCTCCCGCTAACAATGTAACAATGGTAACAAATACTGTTACCTCCAATACTACGTTCACTTTTATGTAATATAAGAGTAGGACATCACTATCAACGCTGGAACATCACATGGCTAAAGATTATTTCTCACTGACGTGCTTGTCCCACTTCTGGGCTACTCAAAGAATGAATGGAGGGTGGATCGTAAACGCCCACAGGTATAAAATCAACACGTCTCCCGGCAGCGCTCACATCCAGACTCTCTAAGTGCTCTGAGTGGGTTTAGTGTTTCAATGACTCATTCTCAATGTGCTTCGACGTCCTCTTCGGTATCACAGACCGATTCATCAGCTCAGCTCCATTCGCTGGGTCACATGCAGGTGCACTTCTGTTGAGACGGAGGGAAATATTCACTTTTGAGGCTTTATAAAATATGCCTACCACTCTTCTTACCATTCTTTTTTCACTTTTTCATCACTTTTAATTGATGAGTGAAGCTGGTTTAAATACTAAACTCATTACTTTATATGAATTACAAATATATATATATATATATATATATATATATATATATATATATTATATAGACTATATATATATACATATATATATATATAATAGAAATATAAAATAGGAGTCAAAGCATGTTTACAAGTAAGCACACTGTTATTTTCATAATACAATTCTATACTATTTTGTGTAATAAATCAAGCAAATGAATACATTTACAATAAAAAATAACAACTAAAACCAGGCATTTTAAATGCTATAAGTGAATTAAGAATATAGAAAACTTTTTAATTTACAGTATGAAAATGGACATTGTTTTTCCAGTTGGATAAGGATTTCATTTAACAGTGTTATTAGCATTTGTGTTTTTAACTTTGAAAATGAGCATTCACAATTTATTGAAATAATTTAAATAGTTAAAAAATTCTAATCTCAACTGATGAGATAAATTAACCCAAATAATTAGCTAACAAAACTTTTTTCCAGCTCTATGACCTGTTTCATTTATTAATTTTTCAATTAAAAAAAAATGTGGGGTTGGTTGCATTTATTTTAATCAAACACACAGTAAAACATTAATTCTGTGAAATTTAAATCAAGTTTTCTATTTGAGAACAGTTTCAAATGTCATTTATTTCATCTTTAGTTTCACATAATCCTTCAAAAATCATTCTAAAAAATGCTGATTATGTGCTCAAGAAATCTTTATTATTTAAAGTTGAAAGCAGTTAATATTTTTGCTGAATCCATAGCTTTTTTTCAGGATTCTTTGATGAACAGAAAACATTAATTTGAAATATAAATGTTACAGTATAAACATCACTTTCCTAGCGGAACATATATTTTTTTAAATGTTAGTAAACACAAAATTTTGGATGGTACCATGAAAAAAAAAGGTACATCCAATGTTGTACAATAGTGCTGAGAATATAAATCTAACAACTTGAAGAACAAAAATGTATCTGCTTCAGCTCGTCTGCAATAAAACATGGCTAACTCTTACTACGAGAGGGTTTATGAGCTACATATTTCAATAAAATGATATTAAACTAAAAAAAGTAATAACAGCCAGCTCTGTCCATGCTGGTGGCCTCCGTCTGAGGCTCGAGCGGAGTTTACCAGAACCCCCGGTACACAAAAAACAGAGCGGTGCACACATGTAAACACGTGTGCATACCCCAGTGCACAAAAGTGGCACGCACGCTCTGATTTACAGCAGAGTAAACCATTTAAGCTGCACATCTCGCTCTAACACCTAAACACCTGACAGCCCTCTCATAAATAAGGTTAGCCAGAGCCTCCTGTGTAATTTACACCTACACTATCTCTTAAACTAACATGTAACAGGTTCATCTGCCATATTTCAGCACCACAGGCTGAGAAACCGCCCGAGAAAGATGAATGAGTTGGATGGGCATTAAGAGAGAGAGAGAGAGAGAGAGAGTTGCGTGAACTTCAAAAGCCTACTACAGCGGATCTGTTTTGGATGTGGAGGCCATGTTGGCTGTGTTCAGGCCCGGCGCAGGCTTAGCTTACGTTCCTGTGAAAGCGCTCCAGGCCTGAGGCGCAGCCGCAATAAACGGCTGACAGCAACATCAAGGCCTCACATCTCCCATCATAAATCCTCCTGCCCTCATTCTTCTTCTCTCATGCGGTGAAATGCATCTTTGTCCCATAAGGATGATTTATTTAGGAGAAATCTATAAGGTGCGCCAGTCGCTTCACAGCACGGGGCTCTGAGTACAAGAGGAAGGGAGAAAACCAGACCCCCAAAATCAAGGCAAAGAACTGCGTGCCATTTCAACAAGCAAACCTAGTTATGTGGAGAATTAATATGATCCATCTCTCAGAATAAAAACATCTGAATTTGAAAACAACAGCACAGCATGTGACAAACTACCACTGACTGTAATAAAAAGGAAGCTGACTGTAATAAAAAGGAAGTGAACGCATGCTGAAATTGACATAGAATAAATTATGCCTCCTACAGGCTGACTTTAGAACTGCAGTATGTACAAACACGCAAGAAAGAGACCAGAGAGACATTAATACTTTTTACATAGACTATACAAGCTTATATTTCCCTTAGCTCTGGGACTGACACAGTCACAGAACAATGCTTTTTTGATGCATAATTTTTAAGTATATATATATATATATATATATATATATATATATATAATTTTTTTTTTTCAGCTTTTCCAAAGTAAAATTAAATTCAGTGTGTTACTGTTACTGTGTTACAGTGTGTAGAATCTTACAAATTAAAGGAAGCTTTCAGAATATTTGCCAATTTTTAATATTTGAAAAATAAAAATATGGGATTCTCCATCAAAGTATGAGAAGCTTCCTTAATCTTTCTGTCAGTTTAAAATATTTAAGAAAATGGCATATGAATGGTGATACATGTAATGGTAATTACTAAAGGTTTTTTTTTATGACTGTAAGTGTATACAAACCCAAAAAACCAAATATTAAGTTAAAATCCCACTGTTTCTGGCAAAATACCATATATAAGATCTATAAAAAAAATATTATGGGCTTTTTCAATTTATTTTTACTTCCCCTTTTTATTTTTATTGTGGGAGCTTCTGCCACAATATTATAGCTGTTTGTGAAATTTACTATCACTTTGTGAGTGAAAACAGTTTCTGCACCATTTTTTTCAGTGAATCTTAGTTCCTCATATCATGCTCTGATAGTCCCCTCCAAGCTCAGCAGACCCTGAAGAAGCACAGCGGCGCTACACACCTTTGATTTGCACTCTGCATGTTAATTCCCAGCGTTTTATTGCCAATTGGAAATTTAGCACCATGAAAAATAAGCACAAATGCCAGTGCTGGAAATATAAATTAATGGATGTGGTTGCTAGGTAACCAAGCACACATCCTGAAAGGCAAATTATTAATTCAGTTCTGAAGTGTTCTGAAGGACTACCTGGTAATTAATATTTAGCTATAAATTTTCTCTTACTTGTACAGTCTGTGTATATCTGCTGTGGTTTGATGCAGCTGTTCACGTATGAAGCAATGTAATCAAGACGTGTCTCTAAACGCTCGGCCTGTCATCTTTCAGAAACTGGTTCAACCTGCCTTGTGGTCTGGAAAACTGTGTTTGTGAGAACTGTACTGTGGGTAATACAATACATATTAAATAACAGCTTGA
The DNA here is from genome assembly GCF_003368295.1 of Carassius auratus. NCBI lineage: Eukaryota > Metazoa > Chordata > Actinopteri > Cypriniformes > Cyprinidae > Carassius > Carassius auratus. The sequence goes on from NC_039265.1 coordinate 17,401,140, forward strand.
AACAGTAAATCAAAGAAACATTTTTACTGTCAAAATATCATAGTTACATTTAAAAATATATCATGGGATCTCAGAAGTGTAGGACGTTTTCTGAACCCTTCTCTTAATTTACAGTTTTGAAAATAATAATAATAATAATAATAATAATAATAAGGAATCTTCTTTAAAGTGTAAGATGCTTTCTGAATCTGTCTGCCAATTAAAAAAAAATAAAAATAAAAACCTACTTAATTTTTCTGTCATTTAAAAAAGTAGCATTAATAATAATAATAATAATTTAACATTTGTTGAAAGTATAAAGTTTTCTGAAATCCTGTGAATTGAAATTATTATTATTAATCAACATGATATAATCTGATATTAACCTTTTTGTTTATTTATTTACTTTTTAATATTAAGAGAAAATCTGTATATGTATAGTAATTAAAGACACCAAACAAAACCTTATTATACCACAGTTTTTCCAAAAATACAATAGTTTTGATATTGATATTTTAATAAAATCATTTATATATATTTACATTTATTTCTCTCTTTTTGATGACTGTTTTGGGACAGCCTGCATGTTCACTACTAAACGTTCCAAAAATACTGCATTCTCATGGAAGTAGAATGCTTTAGGTTCCAGTGTCTCATCATTAGACACTTCCTGTATTCCCCCTACTCACAAAACAACAGAGAAGATGAGGAACGTCATGACTGGATCGAGTCCAGATAGCTCAAACCGCAAGACCATCTTGAATGTCTACAGTAAACCTCTCCGCTGCACAAAGGAAAACAGCAGGCCTCATCACTGGGGTCTCAATTCTGAGAAGCAGAGACTTGGACCTGATATCGTCCGGTCTGATCCAGAACGTCCACCATCTGTAACAGCTGGAAGTCAGCCGGTTAAGAGTGAGAACATCTGGAGGAGCTCCATCAAAAACAGGGCCTGAAATTCGGGTTTGAACAAGATTCAAAAATCACAAATTGCACCCTACTTTGCCAGCGTTATCACTTAGATTGACTAAACACAAAATCTCATAGACGCCAAGACAACACACATTATTCCCAGACCTTCAATTCGCCATGAACAAACAAAGCAAACCCCGGGTCTGAAAAACACAGCATCCTCCTCACAAAGGCAAACAAACCTGTGGCTTGAGAGTAGGTGAGCTATGCTACTTGGTTGGAAGAGAAAGAGACGTTATTTAACCTACGTGACGCGACGAGTGCTGAAAACACAGATGCACAGCCAAAGAAAATGATGACTTCGCTGTTCAGCTTCGAAATCCCTGATTTATAAGACTCACCTAAGCCTCCGCACTTTTGAAGAGAAATGGCATTTTGATCCCATGCACTACAAGAAGAAGAAGATATGGAAGTAAGAGATTAAAATGACTAGTTATGTCGCTGAATATTGGTTTGACCAGACAAAGGTCAAATAATTATTTGTTCAAGGAAATAAAAGGCTCTCATTACTCAGCAGGCTTATATTCCAAATGTCTTAAATTAACTCCACTTTTTAAAATGTTAAAAATCCACTTTTTACCTGGAATAAGGAAAATATTGAATATTTTTTTGAAAATGAAATCTTTTAATGCTTAAATCACATTGATGCAATTTCTGCTAGAGCTGAAAAGGTGAATTAATTTTAACATTATATGTGAACCAGGACCAAAAAAACAGTCATAAGGGTCCATTAAAATTAAAAAAAAAAAAAAAAAAAAAAAAAAATTATATATATATATATATATATATATATATATATATATATATATATATATATATATATATATATATATATATATATATATATATATATATATATATATATATATATTAAAAATATATATATATTATAATAATATACTATAATAAGTTCATATATTACTTAATTCTGTACATGAGCGTCCTTCTTTGTGACAAAATATAGTACGTCTAATATTAAGCATCGAAAAAGCTTGTTTTCAATTAATTCTTTTTCATTCCAGTCATTTATTAGGAGGCTTATTTATTTATTTGAGTTTTGTATATTACCTGCCTAAGAGGGAAATAAAATGAGGGTGAAAATTCACAAGGTTAATGGGAATAATTCTTTCACACCTTTTAATCAGCTTCAGATGCGCTACACTGATCTAAAAGTGCCCTCTGGTGGCCGTTTGTACCAAAATCCCACAACACAACAACTGACCATCGCCAGCTTTTCTATCAAATCTGCAATAACGATCCACACTGAATTGTTGTTAAAGAGAGATTTACTGAAAAAAAGCAAGATATATCTTCTCTCTTTTTGTTTTCTGATGCATCTCTTAAAGAAATGTGGAATTCAAGAAGACTAATGACAGGCCTTTTCTACCCTTACCAAACAAACCTTTTGTTATTTATTATTTTAAAAATATGAAAAAATACTTCTACTATGGTTATTGTAACTACTGAAAACAAAACATCTATAAAACATCATGTAAACTTTAATTAAACTTTTTATGTCTAAATTAATTAATCTATAATTGTAGCCTACCGCTGTAGTTTTTTGGTTTACTATGTTGATCAATATCATATTTGTAAGGGTGATTTAACTGTAATGCCACACGACAGCCCACTTGGTTTATGTTTACTAGGATTTTCTCTTCACTAGGATGCTGAACTTCTTATATATCTGTTGCCAACACAACAGATTTGCTATTTCCTAAGTATGTTTTTAATAGGAAAGAGTCACCAGAAAAATAGTCATCTCTGTTATATTATTTTAATACACATTTTAATACAGTTGCTATTGATATTGACTCTATCAATCAATACTATACTCACATACACTTATCTTGTCATGTTTCACTCATCACACTGAGGAAACTGCACAACTTACACATTTTAATAATAAAAAAGCTTGTCAGCGCCCTCTGGTGTCCGTCAAACACCCGATTTTTTCTTTTCTTTTCTTTCTATTTTGTGTGTGTGTGTGTGTGTGTGTGTGTGTGTGTGTGTGTAATGTGATAGATGTTTTTATCCCATTCCATTCTCAATCTTTACATGAATACATTCCTCTGTGTGCTCATATTTTTCTTCAACTAAAACAAAATCTGACCATAGCTACACTGTCCAATCAAATAAATAACTGAATGATTAAAAAAAAACATAAAATATGATAAGTGTCAATGTATCAGCCTATCTGATAACTAAAAACAAAATTACCTTTAGTATATATATGTCTGTGTGTGTGTAAAAGAGATCATTTCTTTGTCATTCTGATGATTTAATGTAACTTTTTAGAAACTATATTGAATAAATCTCTATTCTCTGATGTTTGATAAATGAACTTTATTGAATAAATACATTTTATGTAATTGCATCTCATTAAGATAAGTTTATGATGATTTTATTTACACTACAGATTAAAATAAATACATGAGTTATTGTGAATAAATGTTGAATAGATGCCAGAATTACTAACATCAAATGAAAATAGGAGCACATTACATCCACTGTGGCTATTTACAGGAGTGAACGTGCCCTTAAGTACCCAATCTGTCTTCATTCACAAGCTCATAACTCTGTACAGAGCGCCGTTTGGCCTCTGTCCCACCGCTGCCAACTCTGATATAGTAACAGACGTTTGTCAGCACTCCAATCACACTGCCACAGGATCTCACTATAGTATTTCAAGTAACATTTAAGCAGTTTGTTGAAACCTCTCTTCTCCAGGTTTAATCTGACAGTGAACAGCACATTATCTTAAATGCAAGTCCTGCTCAGAAGGCCAGAGGGCAGTCAGTCTACAGCAGACACCACATCAACACAAACTACAACCACAGCGGCAGCCGAATGAAAAGGCATTGCCTTTATGCACACATAAACATTTCTTAAAGTCACTTCATTGAAAAAAATAAAATAATCCAACTATGTGGAGGTTATTTTAAAGAAAGATTCTGTAGCACAAGCAGTTTCCATAGGTCACAAAAATATGATGGTTAAATATTAAGAAAGAAATGTTGAGAAAAGAAATTTGTCAAAATGAAGCTGTGATTATTTTTCTATTAGCTACAGGTTTTTTTTTAAACAAGGGGATGATCCGGGGTCCGCAGTTAATGTCGAAGAATAAAGTAAAAAATAAATAAATAAAAAAGTAATATATATATATATATATATATATATATATATATATATATATATATATATATATATATATATATATATATTCATTTTGCAGATGCTTTTATCCAAAGCGATTTACAAATGTGAAAAACAAGAAGTCATTTACCATAAAATGGCAATGATTTTATAGAATATAAAAACATTTTTTTTTAGGTTCTATAGATCATAATACTATTCCAACACTGACTTGGTCTATATATGGGTTCAGTAAATATCTACAAGTTTTTTCATCTTCCATTTATTCTTACCTCTGAGGAGAGTAGTGTAGCGAAATAGTTTTGGATATTTTTCCTGTGGGATGAAGATAAGCAATTTCTCATTCTATTTTCAATACACCTGTTAAAAAATACATTCAATACATTTTAAACCTCAACCATTATAAAATATTACCTGATGGCAATCCAACCTGTCCACTTCATACATTTGTTAAATATATATACAAAAACTTTTTTCTTTATACTTCTGTATATTATTTTGACAACCTTGTTTTAACAGTAATAAATAAAAATAAATCGATCAAAAAGTAGCCTCTGTTATCATATAAGTTAACGAGTACAATTAGTGCCAATAAAGCTGACTGTTAATAAACAGTGCGGTGTTTACATCGTCACGCTTAGGCCTACTGTTTTTGTAACGTTAGGCTACACAGTTTAGCGTATATAAAGTTAACGTTACATGTGAATATGTATAAAAGTTAGATACACCTTCATAGTTTAGAAAAAGTGGAGCTTCGTGTTTTGGTGTCCTTTGTAAACAAAAAGTTTGAAAAAAAAAAAACTGTTTTAGGACACCTGTGCTAACCAGAGGTCATCTTATTTCATATATACACTATTACCTAATTTAGCATCATTTATTCCACTTGGTTTCAGAGTTGGTTTTCATCTAACGCAATCGCTTTTATACAACGTAATTTAAAAACAGTGCACTAAGTGACGTTCCCCAGAACACATCACGCTTAAAATATGTAAAAAATCATATAAACTCACATGAATATGTGAAGATCAAAGCTGTTTATGTGAGATAATTCCTCTTGATGGCACCATGTTGAGTCACGTGACCGATCGAAAACTAACCGTCTCTTGAATCTGATCGATACAAAAAGAATCAATTCATTCGTACGATGATCCGCTCAGTGAATCTTTCTTGTGATTACATTTGTACGCCAGTAGGTGGCAAACATGACTCATTTAGTGTTTAAATGAATCATTGAATCATTTATTTGAACTAGTCGATCGAAAAGAGTCGTAATTACATTAGACAGAAAATATGCGTGTAGTTTGCTTAAAATTACATTTAGACCGATTTAAATTGCCATCAGGTAAATGGAGCAACAAATATGATAGGCACAGAATTATATATATTTAGGGACAAAGTGTAAGCATGAGCCTAACGTAATTCTGTATTTTTAGCTAAGCAGAATAAATATTTTGATTTTGATGTGGGCCAGTACCCATGATGCTTTACCAAATTCGGCACTTAGGCCAACATGAACAGTATTTTTTGTTAACTGGTTTTTAGAAGTGATAATTAAAAAAATAAACTTGAGTGTGTCATAAGCCTATCATGAGATCAGTAATATTATGTAACCAATTCATGAGTCTATCATCACCTCTACTAATTTTTTCAGGGGGGATTTATTTTTGAAAGTCAGTTTCTAAAGACATACAATAAAGTCTTGGATACTATTAGAGCTGAAACAACGAATCGATTTAATCGATTAAAATCGATTATTAAAATAGTTGTCAACTAATTTAGTAATCGATTCGTCGCTAAATAAATTTTATTTGCCATAAGCGGCTCATTTCGTGCATACTTCAAATCTGCGGTGACCAAAGTGTGGCAGTAATGAGCCACCGGAGGTTTTACTCAGCCAGTACAGCAGGTGAAGTAGCGAATAGCCAATAGCTGGCCTCGTTTTATGTCACGTGCTTCCCGAACAGCGTCTCTGCAGCATTCAGCGGGAAGTGGGAGTACTTTAAAGGCTCAAAGTAAAATGAAGAGTAACCTGTAAACTCTGCACTACTGAACTGTTTAAGGGGCCGTTCACATATCGTGTCTTTTGCGTGCTCAAGTTCGTTATTTCCTATGTAGGCGCGCAGTATGCACTCTCATAATGGAAGCGACGCGGTCGCGACACGCACGCGGTGCGATGCGCCCGTTTTTCCAGGCGCGTCCACACCGCATCCATTTATCCTTTGCTGAAATTTCCGGGTCTTCATGGAGAGGGCACGTCATGGAGAGAGCACGTCATGGTTGCTTAGCAAAGGCAGACGCCTCAGGGGCGCTTCTGCCCGAGCGCTTTGGAAAGAAGAAGAAAGCGGCGCGACTAGCGTTTTCCACGCGTTTTTAGGTGCGATATGTGAACGGCCCCTAAGAATTTTATTTGTGCAGATTCTCCAGTACAAGGTTGTTTGCAAATGTTTAGTCGTAAAAGCTGATAACATTGCTTTTTAACAGTTAACATTTAAAGCTTTACAAACATGTTATGTGATCAGTTTGTCGTTTACCAGTTCATAATTCAGACTTGCAGCCTAATTATGACTGAATGAGAGAGGTAAATGTTTGAGTATATTTAAAATGCACTTCTTTTCTAAGTATTCACTGCTCTTTTTCACACAGCAGGTTTTTTGTGTGTGTCCCTATTTTTTTTTTTCTGGACAACCTTCTGATGGATTTTACTTTAAATTGTGAGTTCCATTCAGGTTTCATGCCATTGGCACTTTTTTTCGAAGGATTGTTTACAATTTCACAGCATAAGCTATAAAGCTTTTTCCCAGTAAATAATAAAATACAATGCACTGCAATTTTATTCTGTTTTATCCTTATACTTCGTGAAAATATGTTCTCAAAGATTCCTTAAGCTTTGTTTGGGATGTTAAACTACTTTAGGAGCTCTAAGGACTGCCATGGTGAAAACAATATTTGAAATCTCCTTGTGAATTTTGCTAGAGTATGGGTCAGTGTTTTGATTGCAGAAGAGTTCGACAAAGGATTACTAACATAATAAAACAACTCCAGGTATATTTTTGATGAGGATATGACAATGCAAAATGGTTAAAATCTCTTAAAAATCTATGCTGAATGATAAAGACCCTTTATTAATAATTTACTTGGGGAAAAAATGGAAAAACTAAAATATAAGTACATAAACCGATTAATCGTAAAAATAATCGACAGATTAATCGATTATCAAAATAATCGTTAGTTGCAGCCCTAGATACTATGATAAGTTGGCCTATTATGAACTCTATGAACTTGTCATATTTAAAACAAACTCGCTTTGATGCAGTTTAACCTTTTGGATAAAATCTACTTTGCAGGACAAAATTTACTAAACTATTCTGTTTGAAATCAAAATACACATACAAACCGTCATGCAATTATTTGTACTTTTTTTTTTAAATCAAATAAAAATAGCAGATTTTCAGTGTGATCTCTCAAAGCCCAAATCTTCTTGTCCCTGAACACAAGCCCTCTGGCCCCCTGCAGTGCCCGCAGACTCAGAGGGTCCCTCCTTACCTGGATTTATGATGAGGAACCCCAAACAGCATGCAGGAGGTTTCAGAAGCAGTATAGTCCTGCGGCCGGCGGAGGCTCCAGCAGGGCAGTAAGTGAACCCAGTAGTGCCACTGTTGTTTCCTGCCACCCCTCCAGCCCCCTTCATCTGTCTCCACCGGGCAGCACACACAGGAAATGTCTTTTCAGTTCCCCGTAAAGAAAGCTTCGGGTGACCTTGCTTTAGCCAAGGTAACACATCTGCCATGCATTTTCACATAGTTCGGCATCCCATTTTAAAGCATCTTTTAGGGTTCCTAAAACCATTTTGAATTGTTTGTGATGAGACTCGGCTAATATTAGTCATACCCACTAAATGCACTTTGCAATCGACTGTTGCTCTTTCATAAACACACCATGGCTCTTTAACAAAGATATTTTCCTTTCCGTGAGAAGCTAAACGCCAGCGTCACAGTCAGTATCATCAGAGGAACAGATTGCGTTTCTTTCTCCATGTGTTTGTAAAGCATTTGGACCCTATTCCCTCTCCATATGATGTGAGTCTCTCTATAGAAGGCTAAAGGAAACCAGGTGTGGACAAGCTGTACTCCAGAGGTCAGGAGTGGAAGCATGCAACACAAACTTTTATGCACTGTTTTCTCTCACGGTCTTCTAAGGATTGCTAATCAAATGCAGCATGCTGAAGTAGTTCATAACACTTTGGAGAACAAGCAATGCAACACATCTGCTCCCAACAAACAAACAGAAACCTTTGTGGAAGATAAATCCTTTATGGAAAAGCTCTTGTTGTCAACATAGGCAGACAGGAGTGTGATTTGAGGAGAAAGAGAGAGAGAGAGAGAGAGAGAGAGAGAGAGAGAGAGAGAGAGAGAGAAGGGAAGATCCAGACAGAGATGTCCGTCTGCTGGAGGCCATTTACTGAATCCTCTCATAATTCCTGGATTTCTGCAAGGCCGTTCTTGGTTGTATTGCAGAACAAATGGGAAATAGCTTTCTGGGAAGGTCTTACTATTTTTTAAAACAATCAGAATGTGTTTGTGTACACTATACACACACATTATGTAAACAAAAACTATTTGATGTGATTAATCATTTGGCAGCACTAATATATATATATATATATATATATACACACATACATATATATATACTTTATAATATATTTTTTACAATACTCGATTAAAAATATGTAATTTTAATTTAATCTTGTCTTTTACATATTTTGATTTTCCACAAAATAATGCACATTTACACCAATAATCCTGTTAACAGATGTTAACATACCCTTGTTTCTTAAGATAGTTCTTGAAAATCAGTGAATGTCTGGACCTACAGCCAATAAAAGTTTGGGGTCAGTAAGACTTTTTTTTTTATATAACTTGTCTCTTACCAAGGTTGCATTTATTGGATTAAAAATACATTTTGTAACATTATAAATGTCTTTACCATCACCTTTATTAAAACGCCTTTGCTGAATAAAAGTATTAATTTCTTTTACAGAAACAAATTCCACTGACCCCTAACTTTCAAATGGTAGTGTGTGTATTTATATATTTATAATATGAATATTAAACCATGTGATATTCATTTAATTCATTTCAATAGCACTATTCTAACTAAGGCCAAATTGGATAATATACTTTTTTTTAATATCATTTGAACTCCAAATTCCTCCATCAGTTTTGTGTGTTAAACCAGATCGGGTTGTTTATGAAATTATTTTGAGTTACATAGCATGCCTGTTCTGAAAGCCAGGGGATTTCACAGAAATCCAATAGAGGAATCCCTGTCTCAGAGATCAGCTCTTTCCTGAAAGCCCTATCAGTCATTCCCTGACATTTTACGATTGAGAAGCATTTGATGGGCCGGGGTTTTCATCGGACAGATGTGCCCACAGCCCTTTAGTTTGCCAGCTGGGCCGTCCTGCACATGGCTGGGCCATTCTAGCTGCTGGATCACAGAGCACTCTGTTTTCAGCCGCTGCCAGATAACAGAGGGTCCTCTGGGGATGCCGTAACTCTAGACGCTCCATCGTGCCATGTCACGCTGCCTGTACTGCAGTCGGCGCAGAACTGTCAGTTTAAATGAGCGTCTGAACGTGTCTGTCCTGAATGTGAGTGGATTAGCACTCTCCACATCCAGCTCAGCCAGGAAACTCAAGAAGACTTTTAAAGCTAAATAGGCGCCATCATAAATTTGAAGACATGCTGACTAAAAACAACCCAAGTAATGCAAAGTGGGCTTCCTAGCCCTGGGGCAAGATGGGATGCAGGAGAGGCCAGCAGGTGGGCACTTTTGACTGACCTTAAAGCTTGAGTGAAGAAAACATGTGACTGTCATCTAAGAAATCAACATTTACAAAAATAAATATATATAAAAAAGAAGGTAACACTTTACTATATAATGTATTATTAAAGTAAACTTTAATGTATAGTAATGCACCTTATAATGCATTCTATGATCATGTGGCTCATTATAACCACATTATAATACATTATCTATTCATTGTTACAGCTTAGAGAGTATAATGCATTAAAACACACAACAAACAACCCATTTCAGATATAATAGAAGGAAGAAGGAATATGCAAATATGGAAGCAGTATTAATTTGATGTATAATTTTATTTTATATAGAGGGAAATATTTTATACAAATGACCTGCATTTTAGAAATGTGTATTATGTAACTGTAATATATATATATATATATATATATTATTACCGTTTTATACAGTATAATGCATTAAATGTAAAAGGGAATCTGCAAATATTATAAAGTATTTTAACTTTGCTTTAAATCATTAATGAAAACACATGTATTATAAAAAAAAAATATGAATACATTCATAAAGGCTAAACAGAAAATAAAAAACATTCTAAACAGAATTTTTTTACATATCCAAACATTGACGGATTGTGGTAGTAACTTGTGTAGTTCTACTAATCTACATGCTCAGAATCGATTAGCCGTGTGCCAACTCAAAGGTGTTTAATTGCTTTCCTCCAACACGTGAATACACACAAGTGTGTCATTTCAGAGCAGAAGTGAGACGCTTACTGAGATTAACTGTGCAGTTAGTTCCAACTGCACTGTGATCAGTTTGGGTCTATGTAAGCATTAAATAACAGTCATCAGAGGAAACCGGGGCAATACTACTAAACGAAAAGCAATTGAAGCCTACATTTAGAAGTGAATTTGGTCTACTATTATGAGGCTCTATCACCAGTGTGGTCAATTTTTATGCTAGAGGAGGTCACCCGAAACACATTTAAAGATGGACGTTAAATCATAGAAATAAATATATAAATGCAGATGTGTAATTGCAGGGCCAATGTAATTCTGGTGTAGTTTGAAGACTTGAAATAAACATTTTCGCCTAATAAAGGCATGACATTGTGAGACATTATCTCTTTCAGTCTTTCTCTCACATCTTTAACGTCCCCTGTGAAAATGAATTTACAGTCTAATTACAGAACACGGCACGTGTTGAAGGGACACAAATCTGCCATCATTAAGAAATGACAGAAAACTGCCATTTTGTAATTGAAGTATAGGTCTGAATCAATATTTAGAAGTCCCAGTAGGTTACAGAGTGACAGAGAAACGAGAAGCCTTCCAAGAATGACGGTGTTGTATTCATTGTTAATTGCAGAACAGAATCAAGAAAGAAAACTGCAAGAACTTCATGAACTTCTCAGAACAAATGCGATATACAGTCTTGTTCAAAATAATAGCAGTACAATGTGACTAACCAGAATAATCAAGGTTTTTAGTATATTTTTTATTGCTACGTGGCAAACAAGTTACCAGTAGGTTCAGTAGATTCTCAGAAAACAAATGAGACTCAGCATTCATGATATGCACGCTCTTAAGGCTGTGCAATTGGGCAATTAGTTGAAAGGGGTGTGTTCAAAAAAATAGCAGTGTCTACCTTTGACTGTACAAACTCAAAACTATTTTGTACAAACATTTTTTTTTTCTGGGATTTAGCAATCCTGTGAATCACTAAACTAATATTTAGTTGTATGACCACAGTTTTTTAAAACTGCTTGACATCTGTGTGGCATGGAGTCAACCAACTTGTGGCACCTCTCAGCTGTTATTCCACTCCATGATTCTTTAACAACATTCCACAATTCATTCACATTTCTTGGTTTTGCTTCAGAAACAGCATTTTTGATATCACCCCACAAGTTCTCAATTGGATTAAGGTCTGGAGATTGGGCTGGCCACTCCATAACATTAATTTTGTTGGTTTGGAACCAAGACTTTGCCCGTTTACTAGTGTGTTTTGGGTCATTGTCTTGTTGAAACAACCATTTCAAGGGCATGTCCTCTTCAGCATAGGGCAACATGACCTCTTCAAGTATTTTAACATATGCAAACTGATCCATGATCCCTGGTATGCGATAAATAGGCCCAACACCATAGTAGGAGAAACATGCCCATATCATGATGCTTGCACCTCCATGCTTCACTGTCTTCACTGTGTACTGTGGCTTGAATTCAGAGTTTGGGGGTCGTCTCACAAACTGCCTGTGGCCCTTGGACCCAAAAAGAACAATTTTACTCTCATCAGTCCACAAAATGTTCCTCCATTTCTCTTTAGGCCAGTTGATGTGTTCTTTGGCAAATTGTAACCTCTTCTGCACATGCCTTTTTTTTAACAGAGGGACTTTGCGGGGGATTCTTGAAAATAGATTAGCTTCACACAGACGTCTTCTAACTGTCACAGTACTTACAGGTAACTCCAGACTGTCTTTGATCATCCTGGAGGTGATCATTGGCTGAGCCTTTGCCATTCTGGTTATTCTTCTATCCATTTTGATGGTTGTCTTCCGTTTTCTTCCACGTCTCTCTGGTTTTGCTCTCCATTTTAAGGCATTGGAGATCATTTTAGCTGAACAGCCTATCATTTTTTGCACCTCTTTATAGGTTTTCCCCTCTCTAATCAACTTTTTAATCAAAGTACGCTGTTCTTCTGAACAATGTCTTGAACGACCCATTTTCCTCAGCTTTCAAATGCATGTTCAACAAGTGTTGGCTTCATCCTTAAATAGGGGCCACCTGATTCACACCTGTTTCTTCACAAAATTGATGACCTCAGTGATTGAATGCCACACTGCTATTTTTTTGAACACACCCCTTTCAACTAATTCAACTAATTGCCCAATTGCACAGCCTTAAGAGCGTGCATATCATGAATGCTGGGTCTCATTTGTTTTCTGAGAATCTACTGAACCTACTGGTAACTTGTTTGCCACGTAGCAATAAAAAAATATACGAAAAACCTTGATTATTCTGGTTAGTCACATTGTACTGCTATTATTTTGAACAAGACTGTATATATATATATATATGTGTGTGTGTATACTTTTCTTGATATATATATATATTGTACTGTATAACTATCACAATATATTATATAATTAATATTATGTTATTATCTAATATATAGTATAATAATATACGTAATATAATATATACATAAACACATATATATATATATATATATATATATATATATATATATATATATATATATGAAGGAATTTATAACATTAAACACTGGTCACAAGCCGATCAAACCCAAATGTACCACAAATCTTAATGGGAGTAATAAAATGTATATTTATGATTTAGATGCCAAGATTTTTTATAATTAGAATGTCCTTAAGGGATGTAATATTTCAACAGCGAAGCTCGTCATGCAACGCGCTGTAAATAATACATACCAAGTAATGTAATGATTTGCTCAAAGCTAATTTAAAAAAGCCCATGAATCAGTTCATAGAGCAACCCACAGTGACATTTACTCTGCGCTCATTCAGCTCCCTGCCTCCAAAAGCTCCAGCTCCAGAATGGGCTGTTCATAGAGAGCTTTGCTATTAAACGCAGCTCTAATAGGCTTTCTCGCCTCACTGTATCTTCTTCCTCCTGCCGAGCATCTCCGGACAGCAAAGCTTGTGCTGTCTGTCGGCCCTGCCCCATCCCTATCTCCGCTTTTACCTCCGGCCTGTTAAAAATGATATCAGCTCAAGGAGGGCGAACATTAGCATTTGCATTTTATTGGAGGCATGGAGATTTAGAGCAGTGGATACATCAGCTCTGAGCAGACAGAATTAGTTAACAATGCATTATCTCCCTTTTATGGAGGCCATAATTCTCTCACTCCCCTGGAGAAGAGATGGGGGTGGAGGAGGACTGGACGGAACGCCAGACTGCTCGCTCCACGGTGGGGGTTCTGGGAGAGGCTGGGCTTTGTTTCTCGATGCTTTGCTGCGCATTAAACCCAAAGAGCATTGCTGCGGCATTAGGCTTCACGATTCTAACAACAGCCCAATAGAGGGCCGATAAGCGTCTCTAAAGGTCACGGATAACGACATGACCTTGCGTTCTTAATGACGGTGCACATAATCGCACACTAAAATTCAGCTGAATCGTGGTGTAATCACGCTTGCGTGTGCGTATAGGCTATTAGGTTTGGAAAGGGGTTCGAAAACTGTCGTCTGATGCGCTTATGAGGCCTTCAGGACGCTGATCGCTGACCCGAAGGAAGCGACGGTGCTCGAGTACACATTGTGTGTGCGTTCCAGTGGTTTGGACGGTGCTGCAGTGTGGATCGAACACACCGCTGCAGTCATCCCCTCCCAAACTCCATCCCTCGACCACAGCTGTTCAGTGGTCCCCTTGACAGCCATCTATTAGAGCTTATGCGCAGCAAAAACCCATCGGACCACATGCATCCCAGAAATCATGCACACAGACTCTATTCGGCGCTTGATTACTTTTTTTTGCCTCAGCAAATATATTCAAAGCGTGCACTCTTTGCTTATTGGTAAAAACGTCACTCAGGAAAGGCAAACCCCAAAGTTTTGCTCATAGCTCAACATTGTGGGTTTTACCATGGGATTATGATTTTAAAGGAATAGTTTGTCCAAAAGTTCAAATTCTGTGATCCTTTACACACCTTATGTCATTCCAAACTTGTATGACTTTCTTTGGTTAAATGAAAATCTATTTTGAAGAACTAAATACAGTGAGAAAGTCAAACACTCTTAAAATAAATGTTCTTAACTTTTTTTGCAGCGATGCCATAACCATTTAAAGAACATTTTTAAAAATCTAAAGAACCTTTTGTGCAGTGGAAAGGATCCATGGATGGTTCTTCATGCCATTAACCTTCAGTTGTTATATTGTAGAATTACCTTTTTTGGTTCCCCATTATATATTTTTTTTTCAGTGAACCGTTCTTAAAAGAACAACTTTTACTTAAAGGCCATTCTAATATTCTAAAGAACTTTTTTGTGGATTAGAAAGGTTCTGTGGACATTAAAAGTTCTTCACGAAACATTCATTGACAAATAAGGTTTTGTTGTTTTCTTAGTGTGAAGGACATTTATCTGAACATGATCATTTCTCCACTTTAAAGAACATTTTTTTTGCAATGGAAAGGTCCAATGGAAGGTTCCATCTATGGAATCCTTCTATTAGACAAAAGGTTCTAGAGCGGAAAATGTTTCTTTAAAATAATACATTTTTCTTCACACTATAATGGTTCTTTTAAGAACTGATCACTGAAAGGATCTTTTGGGAACCAAAAATTGTTCTATGGCATCACTGAAAAATCCCACTTTTTATATGGATTTTAAAGGTTCTTCATGGAATCATTCATGCCAATAAAGAATCTTCAATTTAATTTAGGAATGTTTGGGTCAAACTATTCATTTAACACACGAATCCTAATTTGATTCAACAGTCATTTTGCTTGTGTCTTTCAAATATGACTTCACAAACTCTATTCTCCATCTCTCCTGATCTTACATTCCTTGAGTCCTGGTGGAGCAGAGCGAGTGTGACAGCTCTCCAGCGTTCCATAAAGCATAAATGCAGCCTCTCAGCTATCTGCTGAGACTTCTGCTCCCCGGGGCCGAAAATTTACTAGTGACCTCTGCATTCCATTTCAGAGCTGAACCTCTTCCCCCTTTTCCCCTTTGGAAAATTCCACTGCTACTGAGGTAGTCGAAAAAACGGTATTACAGGAAGGGGTTAACGGCTTTGTGACTCTGGACTGTGAGAAGCTGAGGCCATGAAGGGGCTACAAGACACATTCACAATAGGCCAAATGTCTCAGAAACGCGAGAAAAATAGAATAAAAATAGAAAACAGTGAATTGGAAGTCTATAATGAGGCTAAAGCAAATCTGCAGGGCTAGGCTACTTTCGTCATCCGTAAGATATGACTGCGATATTGAATATCTGTGAAATTGAGAACAAGTGTACAGTGGAAACAATGTATGGCATTCATACAAATGTTCTGCATGGGAAGTTGCATGAAATGAGTCAAATTAACCTGCATCAAGACTAGGTCAAAACTGAGAAATAAGTTGATGCATGACCTCCGAAATATCAGTGAATATAATGCATCTATAGGCCAAATGTTATACTTTTTAAATACAAATACACCCAGGAATCCCTTTTTTTATGTATTCAGAATCCCTATGCAACTTATGGTGCGCTATTTGATAGGTAGAAACAAGCAGGCAAGACTTGCTCCATTATGACATCTGCTGGTACACATCAGCACTGATTTTCAGGTTCAGCTTAACACTGTACTAAAGGAGAAGGTGCCTATCCGACTTGTTAAAATAATGTTTTTAAATTGTGCTTCATCACAAGCATTACATAGAGTAAAACTTCATAATCTCAGCACTACAATTATATTTATTTTGTATGACTCAAGTCACAAAAAAAAAAAAAAAAAAAGGTTTAGGGATTCCAGAAATATTCAACTGTTAGTGTTAAAAACTAGATTTACTATGGTACAGGACATTAAAAAAGGCTATGCACTTATAGTATAGCAAAAGACAACTATTGTTGCACATTTTTAAAACAACTGCTAGTCATGTGTATAAATGATCATGGAAGTGATGGTCCTTTTGTAATATAACAAAAGCCACACCAAAAATAAAGAAAATAGTATGTTCTATGTTCAACCCTGTTTAAAAACTTTCCCCCACATTACAAACAACTCAATCTAAACCTTTCTCACTATTCTTCAGCTGTCAGTGGACTGCGCCCATACATTTCAAATAAAACAAGCTCTTTTCCTGTTCTGATCTCGAAGGAGTAGCTTTTGTTCAGTGGCTTTGCAAAGCAAAGCACAAAACTCTAATGTAGGCATGTAACCTTGATAAACACCATTTTATTGAGTCAACTCTATGTTAAAAAAATAATAAGAACCCAACATATGATTAAACTACCACGTGAAAGATTCAGGAGTTCAAACAGGAAGTGTTCACCAAATCAGCCACAAGAGGGAGCATACCAGTTAAACATATGGAGCATCATGGAAAAAGTGTTTCGAAACAGATAAAAATGTCCCCTTACACACTCACATGATGACGACAGACTACGCTCCTGCAAGCACCAGTGAGAAGTTCAAAGGTAAGTCAAAGGCCAATTCTTAATGTAGGAGTTTACAAAGACGTTAGAGGAAGAACAGAGAAAAATAAGGACGTCAATGTTCTGAATTTAATATGGGGAAGCGATTATAAGGTGTAGTTTCTTTATGTGGCTTTACTGACAATCAGAAACAAAAATAATAATAAAAATAAAACTCAGAGGATTTTGGCATACGAGGGTCATGATTAAAGTTAAAATGATGATACAGCAAAATTTATTCTACCCGTTTAAAAAAAAAAAGCAGAAATCAGTGAAGTGGGTGACATCAGCTTGTGCAATAAAACCAACGCTGTCACGTCTTTATCCAGCGTTTTAAATGTTAAGCGCACACGCAACTGATGTTTTCAGTCATTTCCAGCAACACTACCAAATCAACCGTGTGAATGATAAAAAGTTAAAAGTTTGACATGTACGGGTTTCCACTGTTTCACATCTACACTAGCGCACAACACATCATAAGAACATAGTTGAAGGGGCACAAATACACAAATTAGAAGGAAGATCAGAGAAGAGAGATCACATTCCACCGCTCTGCTGCAGCCGCCGTTCGCCACGACCTTTCAGGTTGTCTGGTGAGAGATGGTGGATGGAGGTTGTAACCTCCAGTACTTGCTGGCCGTTTTTCTTTTACTAAATGGTCCGTTAAAGTTGGCTATGAGAGTGTCACCAGTGTGACAAAGGGCATAAGATTTGGAGGACTCCCCCCTCTGCCCTTTAAACCACCGTGGCGCTCTTTTCCTTCTTGTCGCCGTCTTCGTGCCAGGTCAGGCGCTCCTCGTAGAAGGCAATGACAATCTGTGGGCACTTGTGATTGGCTTCCTTTGCAAGCACAAGGTCTGCCTCATCAGAGTCCTTCCTGCGGTGTGACAACAGCAGCAAAGCAAAGACAAATTTGCATTAAGTGGACAATTGCAGTGTTATACATCAGCATTAGCTTCAGGTCTAATTGAAACTGTGTGACATTAAAATCCTCAAATGCCCTTAATTTGTTAGTTAAAGCTTTAACAGAAATAAACAGATGTCGACATCATGACTTGTGCTAACCTCCAGACACTACAGCAGTTCAAACTGATCTAACATCAGGCATTGACTTGGTTTACATTTATTGCATACAATCATGTCATAACATTAGGGATTTAATACTTTAACACATTTTAAGACCTGCACAAATAAAATGAAGATTGTAAGTCCATATAGAAGAAACATTTATAATTTCTAAATAAACTCAGATTCTTTTACTCAATTAAACAGACTGGGGCAATACATATGTTTTTCAATTTTATTGAAGTTTATGAACTAATGTATCAATACATAGAGCTTAATTAAACATGGCTAATACAAAAATGTAACCATACATTCATAATTAATCAACAGTATAAGTGTTGGCTTAATATAAAATGTGGTATTCGTTGATTGCAAACTGCGCTGAAACTGACAGCCTGTAGACATGAACAACTCTGAGTTTTGCCTCTGAATGTGTAACAAATCACAGCTTTTTAAAGTTTAATCATCACATTAGTTCATATTAGTAACGTATAGTTTCTCTGTCCTCAAATTTAAAACCTCTAAATATGATAATCAATACTTTTGTTATGACAGTTATGGCCTTAAATTTAATCAAAATAAAATGTAAGACTTTTTAGGAACCAATGAAAACCTTGATAAATATATTCAACCCTAAGGAGCTATGCATATTTGATTACAGTTTTATATTAGAAAACATTTTGGCAATAGTAATTTCTAAATTTGTAAAATCTAAGAAAACAAAGTTTTTTTTATGTAGCTATGCTGATTGATGGGTGTTTGTTTTATTGTATTATGCCACTGTAGTTCAAACAGTGGAACATTTGGGCAAAAAACAAATAGGATTATGTGCTAAACACGCTATACAATGCAAAAGGTTGCATCCAAAATAAACAATGCAATTTCTGCCACATTCTATGAAGAAAATACACACATGAAAAGAATCATTAAAGGAACATGTTTATAGTAATTGCTGTAGTCTGTTTGTCAAAGTGTACATTTGTCTGTATACTAAGATAAACATACTTTGTACAGGTACCAGTCAGGAACTGGAATTATATTTTATGGAATTATATTAACACGATGAGAAATACAGAAACTGTAACAGAGACAAAGACAAATAAAGACAGACAGGATACTACACTGAAAGGTTAAAATGTACAGGTGTAAATAGGTATAGGATAGTGACAAAAGAATAATGGTTATACAGTCTCACACAGGGCAGGAGTGTGAACGTGAGAAAAGCAGACACAAAGAAACAAGCATGGGGCAGTTTGCATCATTTCAAACATAATGGAAAGTGTAAATATGGCCATTGACTCTACGGTCCTAACACCCATCTCGGGTGATCCAATCACAATTGGTCAGCTGAGGCACTTCACTGATTACTCCTGGTATCAATATGCATCTCCTGTGACCACTTGTGATTGGATTTCAATTTAAATTCATCGTCCACTGTTATTTTAACTAGAATATGGTCAGACTTGTGGCTTTGGTTTAGATGTGTTTTTAAGGTGAGATTCATTTAAATCTAAGTAAATTTTACTACCGATATGTGAAGGACTGTTTTACTCACCACTTCATAAGGAACATAAGGTCTCCACAGGAGTCTGTTGCTCCAATAATCTTCTCAGGCTCCAGGCCTCGCTCAAAACCTCTTGCTACAAGGATCTCATCCTAGAAAAAATAAGAGTGAAAATCTAAATTCCTTGTTTATAGCAAACCAATCCATCGTAATGGCACTTAAGTGTAAACATTTGCTTCTGTCCAAAATACAAATCCATAACGCAAAATATTTCTGACGGCACCCATCCTCTGCAGAGGATCCATTGGTGAGCAAGTGATATGAAATCTCTCTCAATGAACAGGCAAAATCATCTACATTTTGGGTGGCCTGAAGGTGCATACATTTTCAGCAAATTTAAATTTTGGTGGAAATATTCCTTAAAGCAAGTAATGAGGTAAGAAACGTATTTTAGAGAGAATTCATCCCTCTGGATGTACTTGCAATATCAGGATGGATATTGCATTGTAATTACATTGTAATGAAGTTTATGTGGGGGGGCCTTAAACCCTTTTTCATTAACTCTTACCTCCTTTTTCTTTTTGGGTTTGCTGCTGCTCCCGTTCTCTTCCTCCGAGTTTTTCCTCTTGCTGGTGCTGCTGCTACTGTCTTTGGGACGGGCCGCAGAAGAGCCTGTGCTGGAGGGCTTGCTGCTGGGGGTGCTTCCGCTGCTTCCCTTTTTATATGTCTTCATGAACTCAGCGATAAGCTCTGGACAGTCCAGGTTCTTCTCTGGTTCCCATGTGTTGTGTTTGCTGCAAAACAATGCATGATAAACTAAAGCCACTGGATTTCCTCATATTATAGATACACCATCAGGTAGTCTACATACTACTGACAATACTAGGAGTGTTCTTAAAACTAGTTTTTTTTTTTTATTCGACTTGTCCACTAATTTCACTTCAAAACTACTGATGTTTTTCCATAGTCATGCATTTTTAGACTTTTACATGCAGTAAAACAAACCCACATCTTCTTGAGATGAAACAATCTATACTACTACTTATTATGAAGTACAAAGAAGTCTTACTCTGAAAAGCCTTTCCACTTCAGGAAATATTCCACACGGCCCTTAAAAACTCGCCTGTCCATAACCTTCTCCACTACATACTCTTCCTCCTCTGAGGAAGAAGCCTCATCATCTTCACGGTTCTGGTTCTTCTTTCCCATGGCTAATTCGGAATGTCTTTCCTATGAGCAAGTGTGACCTGTGTGGCTCCCTGGTCCGGGGGAGGAAAGTGTTCCCACTGAAAAAAGAAAAAAAAAGGTGTAGGGCAGTCATTTACCATATATAAAAAAAAAAAAACACAAAAAGAGGAGCATATTCATTCCAAATATAACTTGAATATAAACGAACATATGACATCAAAATAGATCTGTGCATTAGATCTTGCAGCGTAAATGTCTAATAAATCTAATGCTGTCAGTAATATAATAATCAACAAATACTACTGATAATAATAACTTGAGTTACTACCTCTATTTCATACAGCAAAGTCTACCAAAGAGTTTTAATTTAGATTCTCTAACTTCTGCTAGTGATATATGATGATAGTGCCGTTAAGAATGTACAAAGGTAGTTTACTTCTATTGTCTTGTAATGTGTCTCTTCAATTAAACTGTATTACTCACCATTCAATTTAATAATTGCCTGAAGTCAAAGGACAATGTTTACTTAAGAAATTAATTAGCGTTAGTTTCTTCTGTGGTACTGTATATCATGAAACTTCACTGGTCAAAGTATTACCTATATTGTATGGCATTAATTTAATCTTGATGTGTTCCTGTGGCTTAGTGGTAGAGAATTGCGTTAGCAGCACAAAATATTGTATGTTTGATTCCCAGGGAACACACATACTGATTTAAAAAAAAAAAAAGTGTAGCATGAATGCACTGGAAGTTGCTTTGAATAAAAGCGTCTGCTAAATGTATCAATGTAATTTGGACTGTTGTCTGTATTGTTACTCTTAACAGTATAACAAAAGTTGGATAGTATGAGCAAAATCTCACAACTTAAGGTTAAACCTTTCTTACCTTAAAAAGCTATATTTATTTGTATACACTCACCTACAGTATTTATTTGGAGGATGTGACCTCAAAGTGCAGAGATGATTCTTGGATTACAGCATTCAGAGCTCCCCTAAACAAATACAATTAATTTAAACATTACTTGACTTGCACATAAATGTACATCAATAAACAAGCATAATGAGAAACGCATTCAACGTTTTAATAAATGGGAGTCTTAGAAATATGCACACAAAAGATCAGCGTGCCTTTGATTTGAGGAAATCTACAATTAGTTTCAAGCCTATGTGCATAATAATAATAATAGCTTAATAAATTAACTTTAAAATATGTTTGTTAGTAAACATAGTGCGCACAGTCATCCAAGCTAAAGGAACAATGCACGCAGTCTGTATACATTACATTAAAACCAAGCCTTTATATTGGGATGCAATTCCTATATTAATTTACCAAGATACATTCTTATTCAAGCTTGTACAAGAACTGCGATGAACCAGCCATGTGTTCTTATCTTACTGTCTTGAAGCATTTTAGAGAGCAAGGCCAAACAATGTGAAAACATTGAACAGCCCTAAACGCTATTTCATAGTTTCACGTCGATTGCCATATGCGATGTAATTCCCAATGCATTTATTCCAAAATACGAAACATAATTCCCATCGTAAACGGGTTTAAAAGCAGTGTTAGCTACACTGCTAACATTTTAGCTACATAAGTCCCATTGATTGCTCATGTTTGCCTCACTATAAGCTCATTTCGAAATAGTAACAGTACGAAAACACTAAGAGAGATCAATACAAGGAGAGCATAAATTAATGTGTTTACGGTGTTGTGTTTGTGTAGAACGCAAGTTCAACTAGTCAATACATGCAAAAACAATAAACAAGGCTCGCCGATACCCAGGCGCATGATAGCAGGCTAACGTAACATTAGCTCAATTAGCATACACGCTCCACTTCTTTCTTCGGTTTCCTGCGTAAAAACCGCTAACGTTACAAGCAAATAATTCATGTGCTTTTTCGCATTTATTTAAATATCATCGTCGTGCAAGTTAGTGAGCCTTTGCTTAGCAATAGCGAGGACCATACAGAACAGATTTCACCTGATCCTATCATATTAAAGCGTAACACTGACGGATTAAATCATTTCCAATGTAAGGAGAACGTACAATGGCTTATCCGGGCGTCGATGTGAAGAATTATTGTATACTTACTGAGATATTTTTCGATGTTTTCTTATTCGTGTTTGATAAGGAGGCTGAGGCGGTTTTTCCCCTGCACTCAAGAGTTTGGTGCCTTTCGCGCATGCATCCGTCCAGTGGCGCGTCCAGCCAATCAGCGTGCGCCTGAGTGAACTGCTCTCGCGCCAAAAATGCGCATACAATGGGATGCGCACGCGTCACAAACTTTCTGTTTTGTAAAAAAAAATATATATATATATAAAATTATAATAAATACAATTAAATATTTAATCCCACCATTTTAAAACCAGATATTTTCATATAAAATTAACGAGTCCCTTTGAATCAGAGATTAAAGTTATGTGGAAGATGTGTGAATAAACCCATAACATGTAATTATTAATCCCCTCATATCTTTTGATCGTATATATATATATATATATATATATATATATATTTGCCAAGACAACAAAAAAGCTTTTTTTTTACGTGTGAAGAAGATTTGGAAACGCACTAACGTCTATTCCACGGATTGACATGACTCTCAGCCAATCAGATGTCGTCAAAACGCAACACAAAGGCGTTAGCGGGAAGCCTTAACCAATCATCGTCTGTAGTTCGAGGGAACTGTATTTGACCAAGCTATTTATTGTATCCTCCCCAGTTCTTGGTGCGTGTCTGTCTCACCGACGAGTGTGTGGCGCAGCACGAGCAGAAATAGTCGGCAGGATGTCCAAAGAGGTAGGTTGGCTTTAATAATGCAGCTAGTTTTGCTTTTATGAGAAATGGTTTAAGCGATATAGTTTTCATGCTCTGAGCATTTTCCGATTTGACTCCGATCTCATCCGAGGCTCTTTTGTTAATGCAGATAGCGTGTTTGGCCGCCATTTTAACTCTTGTACTCTGCAGACACAGGCCGCGTGTTTGCATTGAAGGTCGTGTTTTTCTTAAATCTCGTAGTTCGTTTTAATTTCTCACCGGCCACATCTGTGATTTTGTTTTACATCGATTTATAATCCATATTGTTTTACTGAAACAAAAGTACTGTTTATAGAGCTATACGGGGGCATTGCTTCTTTTCTCCTGTCCAACATGGCGGAGATGTTCGATCACCTTCCCCCAAATAGTCTTTAACGGCAAGGATTAATGACGCTTTGCGTGAGAACTGATTGTTTAATATTCGCTGCAGAATAACACACAACGCACTCCTTTTCAGTTAAATTTTATGGGTTATTTTCAGGGCCAACCACGTGAGCCAGAACAGCTGCGGAAGCTCTTCATTGGAGGGCTCAGCTTTGAAACCACAGACGATAGTTTGCGGGAGCATTTTGAACAATGGGGCGCCTTAACGGATTGTGTGGTAAGTTGCTTCTATCTTGCTTCCCTATGTCGATAGACAACATGGATCATAAATTTGCATGATCTAACCCCAAGTATTGTGATTTAAGGGTATGGTGATGACCAATAAGTGCTTTAACCCTTATTATGCTTGTTTATGTGCTGTTATAGGTGATGAAAGACCCAAACACCAAACGCTCCAGGGGCTTTGGGTTCGTCACCTATTCCAACGTGACTGAAGTTGATGCCGCTATGGATGCACGGCCCCACAAGGTTGACGGCAGGCTCGTGGAACCCAAACGAGCCGTGTCTCGAGAGGTGCGTTTTAACACCTCAAGCCTTTGTAATGTAAATGGTTATAAAGACGTGTATGAATGTGCGCTTTTTGGTTTTAGGATTCCAACAAGCCGTTTGCTCACACAACTGTGAAGAAGATATTTGTGGGTGGTATTAAAGATGACACCGAGGAGAACCATCTTCGTGATTACTTCAAACATTTTGGCAAAATTGAGGCCATTGAGATAATGGTTGACCACAAGACCGGAAACAAAAGAGGCTTTGCTTTTGTTACGTTCGATGACCATGATTCCGTTGATCGCATCGTCAGTAAGTGCTTCTGTTCAAGTGTAATTTCTAGTGTCTTAATACTGTTGGTAGTTTTATTATAAATACTGTCTTCCCTCTCCTTAGTTCAAAAATACCACACTGTGAATGGACACAACTGTGAAGTCAGAAAAGCTCTGTCTAAACAAGAGATGCAAAACACTAGCATGAACATGAGAGGTAAGTTGGTGTTCAAGGTGTTTCTTCTGTTTTAATATACTTGGATGTATTCAATGGGTGTTTTACTACAATCTATAGGCCGTGGAGGTGGTGGTGGAGGAGGAGGTGGAAACTTCAACAGATATGGCAACAATGGCGGCTACAACAATGACTTTGGAAGTGGTGGCGGTGGCGGCAACCGAGATGGTTATTTTGGAAGAGGTTTGTGCCTAAGTGGAAATTGTTTTAAATGATGAATTGAAGTTATTTTGTATGGACTTGAAGCAATTTACACAACCCTTTTCAGGAGGCAGAGCTGGTGGCAGTGGCGGTTATGGAGGTGACAACTACAACAATGGATTTGGTGGTGGAGGAGATGGTATGCAGTGGTTTCCTGGTTCACTGAAAGTACGGTTTAGTAAAATGTTTTAATGCTAAGTAACTAATTCCTCTTTCTTTCTCTAGGTAATTATGGTGGCGGCCCTGGTAACTATGGTGGAAACCGTGGATATGGAGGAGGTGGCGGTGGAGGAGGTTATGGCAACCAGGGTGGTGGTTATGGTGGTGGTGGCGGCAACAGCAGCGGTGGTGGCTATAATGACAATTACAACAACGGCAATGGAAACTTTGGAGGTGGTGAGTACATGCCAGTCTGAATTCTGAACTTCCATATAAATAACTTGAGCTGTCAGCAAATAACCAGGTGTAATTGGTTTTTAAATGCAAATAGGCAACTTTGGAGGTGGTGGTGGCGGCGGAGGTGGTAACTACAATGACTTTGGCAACTATAGCAACCAGCAGTCCAGCTATGGTCCCATGAAAGGGAACTTTGGAGGTGGCGGAGGCGGTGGAAGAAACAGTGGCCCATATGGTGGTGAGTGTTTCATATTGGCCTTTCTTTTTTTCACCTTGTATAAACAACTTAAATCCTAAATGACATGACATCTGTTTTAGGTGGCTATGGCAGTGGATCTGGTGGTGGATATGGAAGCAGCTCTGGTGGTAGACGGTTTTGAGCTCAAAGGTTAGTTTCAAATTCTTTACTTAATAGACTTAACAGGTTTACAGGTTAACAATCCCAATACGTTAGTCATGGACTAAATACTCATTGCATACTGTAACCTTGCTGTACATCTGGTGTAGAAACAACAAACCTCAGGTAGTGTGCAGCTTAACATTTGTTGTTCATATTGTTCAACAGGACTGAGTGCTTTAGGAGAGGAGAGCAAGAGAAGTGACAGGGCAGATGCAGGTTTACATCCCTAGATCTGCTCAGCAAAACAGGCCTGGCAGATTAACAGCTGCCACCAGAAGAAGTGTACAGTAGCGCTATCATGTGTGGGACATCATGATTTTGTCATCATGCAGACTTATTTTATATTGTCTATGGGGGAAAAGCATTCCAATGAGGTTTTATGTAGAACTACTTTCAGTCTTTATGGTTTTGATTATGTAACCAATCAAGGTGAAATAAAACATCCTTTCTGTTTTTTTTTTAAAAGATGTGCGTTTTAGTCATGTTTTCTGGGGGGTTTTAGCGTAGTACACTAACTTAAAGTAGCTTCTATGAATACTTTTTAGAACATAAATTCAAGACCGCAGTTTGGCTCTTGGGAAAAACTTGGTAACGTAAGTGAAATGGTCAAAACTGGTTCAAAAAGCATAGGCTGTTAAATGCAAATGCTTAGAGTAGTGTGGTTGCATATCAGTCTAGCCATGGGAGAAGGCTGAGAAAGGAGTAGCAAGATCATCGCCCTGTGAAGAAGCAGGGAGTACAGGGCGCAACTCAAAGACTAGCAGGCAGCGCTTTTAGAACTCCTGTAGGTAAGAACAGACTTCTCAACTACCGCTGGTAACTGTAAGACATTTTATTAGCAGAAGCTGTACAGTTAATGTGAACTTCCCATTCAGTGTTGTGTATTACAGGGGAAGTAACTGAAGTCAGCATAGTTTGGTGCACAAGATTTTGTAGACCTTAAACCCTTTTAATGCATGCCCACTTGTGTTTTTTCCTTGTTCTATATTTAATGTGCTGACCATGTTACTCTTGCTTTTTCAGGTTCTGATGAGTGGAAATCCTCTCTTGAAATGAAAAGGCATTTGTATAAACTGGTGAAATGATAAAAGGTACTTGCTCTTGTAATGCAGTATTCCTCTTGTTTACAATATTCTAAACCTCAAACTTGTTCTCTTTTCTAGGACCAAAATGCAGCTGAAGAGTTTTTTTATTTTTATTACCTGTGTTTTTTACCAATAAAATTTTAATGCTACAAATGACTTGCCTTGTGTAGAACCCATTTACTTAAAGCATGTGTTTTTTTTGTACATAATACTGATTCTAGGTTTTAAATCGATGTACAGGTTTTTTTTTTAACATCACCTACAGCATCATGCATAAAAGTTTTGAAATTGCCTTAATCTTAAAAGTCTTTCTTAATTTTTGTTGTTACACATTTTGTAGTTCTGTCCTAAACTTCTTTGGCTAAAAATTAGTCTTATTATTATTTATTTTTTTTAATGACAAATGATTACAAGTAAGTGGTCAAGTGTAGGAAACTCAAAAGTTTAGTTGTCCATCTATGGGTGACTTAGAATTTTCTAAATGCACATCAGTTCATTCACCCTCCAGGGCTGTATTCCGAGGCACCAAGTAAACGTTGCCATCATTAGTTAGTTGTAGTAAATACTCATCAACTGAAAAAGGGTGTCCCTCTTCATCACGTAGTTGTGAAAACACTTGGGTGTAAAGATCTGAGAGCCGACATTTGATGACTGCTAGGTTTTGCTGAAACTCCAGTCTCTCTCTGGTTAAATGTTCTCTTTGGGCTTGAAGCTGTCCCAACTCATTTTCTAAATGCACAATATTCTCCAACTTCCGCTTGCGGCAGTTCTGAGCTGCAACTTTGTTCTTCCCTCGTCTGCGAATGTCCCTCACAAGTGCCAGTTGAGCGTCGTTCAGTGTGAATTGGGTCAAGAGCTCATTGAAGTCATCCACTGGTAGATTCACAATCTTGTCCAGCGCGAATGGGATTTTGAGAGCAAGAGCTCGCCTCTCATCTCTGCTCAGGGGTACAGAAACGCTGCTCGATTTTGGTTTTTGGTACATGGATTGATATGAACCCAGTCTTGTTAAACCTGAGCTGTTCAATTGCAGATCATGCAGGGCTGTGGGTAAAACCGGTTGCTTCACTGATGCAATTGGTTGGTAAGTCTGCTGGTTGACTGGTTGCATATTTGCAGTTGTGGGAAAAGAAGTTCCAGGGAATGAACTGTAAGACTGGTGGTAGTCCACAGACCCAAGCAAACTCTGCCGCATGCGACATTGTTCCCCAATACTCTCGCTTTCAGCATAACCCATCATTACATCTGCAGGTAAGTACGAAGGTACTCCATGCACCACATTCTCAGGAGAGGCAAGCGGTGGGCTTGAACCAAGTGACAAACCAGAATCTGACTCCAGATCATCTGTGCAAGCCTGTTTGATCTGTCCTGTGCAATGAAGGTTGATAACCCCATCTTTCGCAAAACCATGACTGCGTGTTGTCATGTTCATGTGCTCCAAAAGACTCATGAGAGGTGGATGAAAAGCTTGCGTACTCGTAAGCATTCTGGAGGAACCGTGGCCGCCGGGGACAGGGAGGCTGTAGTGCATATCCATGTGTGGGTTTAAACGCTGATAGGGTGGCATCATATCCGGGTATGCATTTTCATAGACCGCAGCAGGATGAGCATCACAAGTGGCTGGAATGGATTCTGGTTGCGGTTGACTCATCCCGAACCCACCTTGAGAAACCATGGGCTCCATGGACAGGTATGGAATAGCTTCAAAGGGATTCTCATTGGGTACCTCAAACTCCTGTGACAAAAAATAATATTTTAATAACAAGAATTTCCAGTTTTACTCAAACTTGACTTGAGGGGATTCAAATCAAACTCTTTTACAATAAAACACTAGTAAAGTGAAGGTTTGCAGTCGATTTGTGCTGCAGAAGAGGGTTGTATTCAGCCATCTGCTCAGGACCTACCCACCTGGGTGAATGTGCCACCCGTAGCTTATGCAGGTCTTACTTAGGAGCGCTCAGGTTTCATGTCGAAACAGATGGTCATTGTGCAATGCAGGGGACTGTCGGCAATATACAGCACTCACCCTCTTTCTCTGTCTGCCTTTATCCTCGCATCACTCAATTGGCCCATTGTTCCAGATCATAACTCAATGTGTGCATTTACAAAGGATTCAGCATTAGAATTTTTTTTATAAGGCCACCATTTCATTAAGACTCTAAAACAACTGGCTTTCTTCAGTTGTGAAATTTATGCGTGTGAAAGAGTAAGTTTAGTCAGGAGTTTCAGTCTACTGACCTGAAGTTCTGTGATGGCCATCAGTTCCTGCCAGGCCAAGTCCATATCCAAATGTTGGGGGGAACGTTGTGCCCTGAATCCAGTGACATTGGTGGACACCTCCCCATGCAGTCTTCCAGGGTTTGCCAGTCCCTTAAAATTAATACAGTCTATTAATTTTTTATCATATGTTCTTTAAATATTTATTAAAATATAATTACTTCAAATTTGTAGAACAAGAACATTACATTTATTTATATATATATATATATTTTTTTTATACATCATCTGAAAGATGAATAAATAAGCTTCCACTGAGATGTCTAAGTCCTTAGCAATGCATACTACAAATACTTTTTTTCTTGTGGATATATTATTTACAGTAGGAAATTTACAAAATATCTTCATGGAACATAATTTTTATTTAAAATCCCAATGATTTTTGGCATAAAAGAAAAAATTATCATTTTGACCCATACAATGTATTTTTGGCTATTGTTACAAATTATCCATTCTACTTATGACTGGGTTTGTGGTCCAGGGTTACTTGTTATTTTGAAAGTGTTTTAAGTGTACTGTTAAAAATCTGCAAGTGCAGTAAGACAAAATATCTGTAAAATATGCATTCTCACAAGTTTTGTTTTTAAATATTTTTCTTAACTGAAAGTAATTCAACTGATTAAAAAGTCATTTTTTTGTAGGTTACAGACAAGTTTTACAGCATTCATTTATTTGTTTAAAAATATTTTATTTTTCTAGGCTTTTCTCACTGGGAAAGCGGAATTATAATATTTTTCCCCATAAAGATACTGACCTCACAACTGAGCCTCAGGGGAAGTACACCGTTGATTGCTGAACACATTCAGGACAGACCCCTGATGCAGTGAATCAATGTAAAACAAAAGAAGTCAGTCACTTTTTGTATTTTGTCAGACATGAATTTCAAGAAAAAATTTTTTGTAGAGTTAAAAATAAAGAGAAAAATACACACAAACAATGTAAGTGTTCACATAACAGGAAATATAGCTGTGACCACATGTCAACAATCATAGGACCAAATTTATTCATACTCGACCACATTTTTATCTACACACCCGTAAATGAAGATGATGTCACCGAAACTAAAAAAATTGACATTAATCTTCAGAATATATCTTGTTTGAGACTCTCACATTTCCCATGTGCTCCAAATGTCATTTTTTGTGTCACTGGACATGAAGTTTCTTTGGGCTGCATTTGTCCTATCAACTGGCTTTGCGAACAGTTATGTCAACCCTTGATAAGACAATCTTTTGGGAGCCAGCCTGTTCTCCAGCAAACGAAGGCAGGGGCCTAACCACAGACATCAGAATGTCAGGAACACTTTCTCAGCACACTCCCTCGACGTCGAAAATAAATCAATTAATCCATGTGATACTTAATATACATTAGCAGTCATTCTGGTTACCATTGAGTTTCGTTTCATTTAGCTATTTCATTGTGTAAAACAAATTAAACTTGTGTCTCATCTGTTGGTTTGTTTTTATTGGTGCTATATTAGAGCCTTTTTATACACAACAACGGCTTTAAACTTTGATGTTGGGTTGCTGTTAAATTGGACATATTTTGTAAACACTATGCAGCTATAATACCAATAATTTTGCAATCTAAGTCATTATTCCGCTTGCAAGTGTTATCTTTTTTAATTCAAATGAACAATTTTACAAAAGAGTGAAAACTGCATACATTTTAGTACAATTTCATATAATTTGAAAGCACTTCTTAGCTAACCGAATTGAACTGAAGCCTGACTGAAATGGTACAAGTTTGACAGGACGTGGCAGCAATAATGCTGTATAACATCTAATGGTTTGGCATTTCACGTGTGGTAAAGTATTTAACAAAACACATCTTTCCTTTTGACATATTGAGGGTTAAAACATATATCCTGCCTTTACCGCGGTGTCTAGCTTATTTCCTTTGACTAGTTTATGAAATTTTGAGGGGACAGGGCTATGGGACCGGCCTTTCACATTTCAACATCAGCTGTGGTACTAACCACTGTACCAGTGCACACGAGCCAACATTAAGCAAGAAAGAGAAAAAATTGAATTGAATACATTGCTCTGTCTCTCTTTTTAAACCTCATGCATTGCAATATTTGTGATCATCAAAAAGTGACTGCAGCGGGTAGCGTTAAATGAAATATTAATTTTAAAAATACATTTTTATATTTTGTAATATTTAAAAATTCACTTCTCAATGAAATATTCCCATTATGACCCCCTTAGTAAAACAGAATGGATTTAAAATATGATACAACTTTAAAACTTTAATCAAGTACATAATAACTGTCAATTGCTTCTAAAGCCCAAAATGTTTACACACACTTAACATTTAATGTGCGCATAGTTCTTAAAGAGTTGTTATGACTAGAACTAAGACTCAAACATTTGAATGACTAGAATTATGACTCAAAAAATGTCATTTAGAATCTTTCAGATTTAATAGTGAACCAGAATTCTACAATATCTGCTAACAACTGCCATATTTACTGAAGAAACTTCACAACAAACCGTCAAAGAAGATTAAATGACAAACTGTACCTTATTAGCATGTCCTTAAGCACTAAGCTCAGAAGAAAAAGTCTTCACAGTGTCATAATCACAATAACCACTGACCCCTGTGTTGAAGTGCAGAGTGAAAGAGTTTGCTGCATGCTCTTAGTTTTGAACTACAAGTGTGCATGCGCTCAACCTGTCTTTCTCTCTCATTCACCCGTTCTCCCACTCACCCTGTCTGCTTTTGGCTGTCACTCACACAGATGGGATGGGTCTTTGGGCGATGCAAGCAGGTTTCCTGTAAAGCACCCACACTCAAATGCAACACTTGCACTTTAATATGTTTAAATTATATTGAGTTATATATAAGTGGTTAAGCCACAAATTTATACATACAAAGCCCACGCCTGATACTGTGGACTGCCCTACCAGATATAGACTCGGACCCTTCAGCTTGTGGTTTAAGGACAAGTTATTCACATCCACAGCTTTGGTGTGTACGAGTCCTAAATCTATCACACAAAAAAATCACACTTCCTTAATAAGAACTATATGTTTCATAAAGACCCATGGTGTTCAAGTAAAGGAAAGCCACCATGAAGGATGTGGTTTGAGCGTAGACGCTTCAAGCAGGCGCACCTGGAGTTAAATCTGGGATTGCTTTTCGGAGGAGGGGCTGTTTTCTGACTTGATTTAGTAGGGATGGAATGTACACCTTCAACAGGTAAGAAAGGACACATTGTTCCTGTATCTGCCGCTCAACCACAGACAGCGAGCGAAAGCTGGGGGCAGGGGGGACGGGAGGGTGGAAGAGCGTGTCTTACATTGCAAGTGACCATTGGAGTCTTTGCTGAAGTCCCTTCTTATAGTCAAACACACACACGGGACAATCAGCACGATTGTTCAGGCACAATTGTAAGGTGAGGTGAAAGGATGTGTTTTCCTTGTTCATTTGAAGTGCTTCATTTTATTTGACTGCTGGCTTATCGTGTTACACTCACCTTCAATAATACAGCACTTAACGGGCATTCAGATGCATGATGGTCCACAATCATTTGAAACCAATGACTTCTGGTGGAGAAATCTAATTTCTTATTAATAATCCAATCTAAAAAAACTTCCCCAAAACTTTTTAAGAGAGTAGAATAACCACTTTTGGTTCCAAAAAGAACCCTAGTTCTTAAAATAACCATTTCTTCTTAGTGCAAATAATATTTTAATAATCTAAATAACCTCTATGAGGAACCTTACACTCTTAAAAATAAAGTCCTTTATAGGCGTCTGTAGTTCCATGAAGAACCTTTAACATCCACGGAATCTTTCCATATCACAAAGGTTCTTTAAAGTGAAAAACGGTTCTTCAGATCATTGAAATGTTCTTCACACTAATCAAAAATTATTCTTTTAAAAACTGTTGATTGAAAGGGAACCAAAAATGGTTCTTTGGTGGCATTGTTACAAATCCTCCTTTTTTAACTCTTATTTTGTAGTGTATTTATAATGGAAAGGTTCTATGGACATTAAAAGTATTTTATGGAACTACCGATGCCAAAAGAAAACCTTTATTTTTGAGAGTAGAAGAATAATTTTTGGTTCCCCAAAAACCTTTCAGTGATCAGTTCCTAAAAAAGAACCATTGCTCTAGTGTGCAGAACAATATTATAATCTAAAGAACCCTTTGTACAATGGAAAGAAATTGTACAATGGTCATTTTAAGAATGTAGAAAAACAATTTTTGTTTTATCTAAATAACTTTTTTGCACTATATGATGAATGTTTTGTACAATGATGAGGTTCCTTGGATGTTAAAGGTGCTTCATGGAACCATCAATGCAAATAAGTGCAACAACAGATGCCCCGTTACAAAGTACTAAAAAAGAGTAAGTTATGACTAAAAACTCATGATAGCGGTGTGCCTGTGGTTTTCCAGATACTTGTTTGTGCTCGTCTTTTACGGTGCGGTGTTTTCATTCCCACGCATTAATATGTTTGTATGTAAATGCACCATAATGATGGACGTAGGTGGCTGACATCGTCCAAAGAGGTGGGCGCCTGCCAGGAATCAGAGAGACGGGACTTCCCAAGCCTTGATTCCTAGCACCCACCCACCCGCCCGACTCAACCACCTACAAACACACACATG
Organism: Carassius auratus; assembly: GCF_003368295.1. Lineage (NCBI taxonomy): Eukaryota > Metazoa > Chordata > Actinopteri > Cypriniformes > Cyprinidae > Carassius > Carassius auratus. The sequence continues at coordinate 17,435,169 of NC_039265.1, forward strand.
AAAACAGCCTGCTATTACATACACCACAATGGTTTGGGATTTGGTGTGTTCCAACCTAAACAGCAGTTCTGACTCTCTCCACACATTGTTCGGGTCACCCAGTCGCTCGCAAAGGTCTATGGTCTATCTCACTGGTATTTTTTAAACTATTTTTTCTAGCTATTCATTGTTTAGTTTAATGTGTTAGCTTGTATTTTTGCATTCATTACACCCTCTGCCACGTTGTGGCCCCGTGATGCTCTTAACCCTCTTTGGTTTGACCACAGGAAGTGAAACAGCTCCTTGACACCATCCTGACCCGTCATACTATTCCTATTCCTCCTGCTTCCCATAGGTAGGAGGAAACTCAAAGTATAAGCATGAGAATGTTTTTTTTCTTTCTTTGTGCTTTATAAAGGAAGTAGGTCTTCTATAACCCATGTCACCATATATATATACACAATGTTAACTCTTTCTCCAACTGTCTCTCTCTATAAAATATAGAGAGTTTTTTTTTCCAATATATTTTATGGAGAGAGACAGTTGGAGAAAGAGTGAACATAGCGTATAATATGTTTACATTGATCAAAAATGACAGTAAACACATTCAGAATGGTACAAAATATTTATACTTATTAATTATTTTTGAACTTCCTATTAATCAAAGAATCCTGAAAAAAAAGTATGTCAATTTCCACAAAAATATTCAGCATCATAGCTGTTTTCAACATTGATAGTAATAAGAAATGTTCCTTGAACAAATCAGCATATTAGAATTTAATTACAAAATCTAAATGCAACCTTAGTGAGCATAGACTGGTCAAAAAAAAGTAAATAATTAATTAACCCTGAATGTTTGAACAGTACTTTGTGTATGAATAGAAATACAAACACACATATATAACTTCAAATTTTTTCTGTCAAAAATGTCACAATCAAAGTGTCATTAGCCACAAGTAAACATAAGAACACGTTTTCAATTACACGGAAAAACCTCACAGGCTACTTATGATGAGAGCATTTGTGCCTTTGGTTTGTGGTCCATTGGGAAAATTCATCTAAGCCTGCTGCTGGGAAAAGTGGAAAATTTGTGTATGAGTAATCAAGAGTAACGTAATTTCATCCGATGCCAAATCTATATACTCTAGCAACATTCTCTTTAACCACAAATATTGTACAATGTAAATATATGCCTTAATTCAACTTCAGATCAACTACAACAGTTTCTATCATTTAATATATATATATATAGTCACATTAACTAAATGGGCTGAGAGTATATTTTACTTCAACAATAGGATTTATTAGGATGTAAAATGCAAAAGAATCCAAACAATTTCTAGGCCACTTTTGCACACTAAATAAGCAAATTTGTGAAATTCACCATGCAAGCCTAGTTTACGTGCACTTTCGGACTTCACTATATGGTATATGCTTTATTGTGCAATAGAGGAGGCTGGGTGAAATAAAGTATACAGCGATACTGTACACAGCTCCCCTCAACCACCGTCTCAAGTCAGAAACCACAACAGTTAGCATGAGCACCTAGACAAGGCTTTATCAGCACTCAGCAGAGCTTCCGCCAGCCAACATCCCCTTTCCCCTGCTCTCCTCTCCTTCTGCAGCCACAGGCTCCAACCACAAGTGCAGCGCTGCTCTCACACACCCATACCCACAGTGGGAAACCCACGGGATACAGACACAGTGCCATGCCTGGCACCCATCACAGGTCAGTATGATGATGATCACGTCCATCCCTGCCCTTCTGATACTGTGTGAAAGACATGAGTGGACACGTACATTGCCGTGACCGCACAGATAAAGATGTTATTGTGAAAGTCGTCCGATTATCTTTTTATCTGACTATTGAGACACAGTTTCTCTGCGCAATGATACTGTGGGTGCCGGTTCCTCATTTGGAGTTCGTCAGGTGTAACGATTGTTTGGTGACAAATATTCTCCTAAACTGAGTTCTGAGTAGATCAGCTCAGTTGCAAATATTTCCACTGTACCTGTGACCAGATGAACTGTAAATGCAGTGCTATTTCAGGAGTACTTCTAATAATTGTACTAATAATAATTTTAGAACACTGCAGGCCATATGAATGTAGTAAAGGCAAAAGGACTCAAGAAGTACAACATAAACACACAGATCTACTATAAACACATCCATGTGAAATACTTGTACTTCACATGCAGAAAGCCAAATATATAAATGGGTCAAAGACAAAAAGGGATTTTCAAGAATCAAAACAATAACGGTTTAATACAGTAAATAAGTGTCCTTTTTCTGAGCAAAAAATTAAGACTCATTCAGGCCTTTTTACCAAGACTTACAGAATATATATCGCTCAATTTAACGATAAACAAAAATTCTTGTAAGGCATATTTCAAACAAGAATAATTAGATGACATTAAAAGACCCTATTTAAGTGTAGTGTAACCCCAAATTAATTAATTATAATTTTAAGTTATTAAGTCTGCGCCAATATCCTTCAAATCACTGAATTAGACTTATTTGTTTGTAATCATTTAAAATAAAATGTAGTACAATAACTTATTCTTTTATATATTTTAGTAAGTACAGGTCATAATACGTATGATATTTCACATTTTGATCTTTTATACTTTTTTCCATATATATATATATACAGCATTGGGGGTAATGCATTATTTTTTTCGAGTAACTAAAATAAGGGATTACTTTTACATTTACAAGAAAATATCTAGTTACTTTTTCAAATAAGTAACAAGCTCATTTAATTACTGACACCTCTCCTGACCCGCGTTGAGAGAAATCACGAGGGAGGCAAAGACGCACTTCCTTCAGGCTGAGGCTTATGAATTTCACTTTTGATGTGAAAGGGCCTTCACAGTTGCCAAAAATATATATAAATATCAAACAACAAATAAGCAGGCCCAGCTCAGGTGACAAAAAGTAACACAAAAGTAACGTAAAAGTAACCATAAAAAGTAACTAAGTAATGCAATTAGTTCATTTTTGATGGAATCACAAAGTATTGTAATGGCCACATTTTTAAACAGTACACATAGTAAACAAAGAAAATATGAAATACAAAAAATGTGAGCAGCATTATGAAGTAATATTCTCATGCTCTGGCTGACATTATAACCATAACTGAAAAGAAAAAAAGTAGCCTACACTAAGGAAACACATACTGTATCCTCTCTCATATAACATAGGGTAATTTCGAAATGCTCTTCGTGGTAAAGTTGTGAAAACCCAGTGTTTCATTGTGAAACTCACTGGTGAGCCTCATTACTGTAGAAGCATATAAAGAAAACCCTTTTTTCAGAAAACTAACTACTCTTTGTCCTCTTTGCATGGAGACTCATTTGGGATACAAAATAAAATGCAGTCAACATGCTCAGCACTGTATTTTGAGTTTTACTTACAAATTATCCCACCACAACTCTCTAGATTAAACCGTTTTTGATGTCAGTGTAGCTGCTGTAGTAAAGCGCTGTGAGCCTCGTGCAGGGAAAACCCCTGTTAGGATTAGTTTTAACAGTGGTGCTTCCCAGAAAAAGTGACCAGTGTAATTATGTTGCCCAGTTGTAGGAGGATCTCTTAATTTATCACAGAAAAAACAAAAAAAAAACAGGACAGGACAGGCTGGAAGCATATGAAATTCTGAGGACTTGTGTCATTGAGGCCAGTGTTTCATTCACAGAGGGCGAACAGATTCCAAACCCAATCGATTCAGAATCAGGATCCAAATCACTCATAAGTTTTGACTAAAGCATCTGCTCAGATTTTTTCCATTGCTGAAAGCAAGACGGAGTCATTGCACCTAGGTAGAGTGTTGACTTTATAGTGCGTCCCCTTTAGTAATGCTACTTTGAAACACTTTGTAAATAGAAGTTTTGTTTTTAAATTCCAATTTTTTATATAAACTTCAAATAAACAGGCCTGATAAGTAGTTAATTATCAGCTAAATGCCAATTCAGACAAAATTCTGGATGTCAATAGCAAAGCTTGAGGAACAGTTGATCATACAGAAAACAAATCACACTATAAATTGAGTTTTCAGTGTTCATGATTGTTTATTCTTCCACTATTTAATAGCCGTATGTAAAGTGATTTTCTATGCTGTAATACACCTATATAGTTACATTAACTAAATGGGCTGAGAGTATATTGAACTTTGTTTTATTTTTACAATTATGCTTCAGCCCAGGCCAATATGTTATATAGACCCCCTCACCTGCCATTGTTTAGGCTAATAAACAAAAATGGCTATGGTTGTGTATCAGACTCTGAAACTATCAACATCAATATTGCTTCAATATAGGTTAAAAGTTAACAATATCAAATATTTTTTATTCTTTACTAGTGTAAGGAGAATTGTACTTTCTTTTTAACATTAGTTAGTGTGTAATGTTGCTGTTAGAGCATAAACAACGTATGCAAAGTTACAACGGTCAAAATTCAATGCAAAATCCGATATTCTCTTTTAAAGAAATGGCTGTTTAAGGACTATAAAAAATAAAAAACAACTTTAATTAATACATTAATACTCTACAATTTCTGTTATTGAGCCTGTTTTGCATTGGTTTAAAGCTGTTAAATATGTAAGCTAAAATATAACTATATAAATATAATATTAAATACATATCGCATTATATTTGTGAGGGCATTTACAAACATTTATTTGGCTCTCATAAGTAGCTAGACATGTAAGTTACACACACACACACACACACACACACACACACTCCACAGTATTTTCTATCGTCCTACACTAAAACCAGCCCTTTACAGAAAACGTTCTGCACTTTTACAATCTCAAAATTATTATTTTTTAATTATTGATATCCCACAATATTTCCTGCAATATTTACTGAAGGTGTAGAGTACTTCCGCTCAGGTTTGCCCTTTCACCTCATGTCGTCAGCGGAAGTACACTCACGCAGAAGTTCAATACACGGAGGTTGAGTGAGCGACATCTGTACAGTACAAGATGGATACGCTAATATTGGTAATATTATTTTATGTCTATGTGTCCAATATTTGCACTGAAAGTGTAAAACATCCGCTAGCTTTTAAATCCTCTGTTTCCACTTCGGATAGTACGTTACTTCCGCTAAACAATGAATCAGTAACCATTCTTACTTGAGTTTAACAATAACGTGTATATGAATTAAAGATTAGAATACTGTAACAGGGAAGTATTATGTTAAAATATTAAGCTGATGGGTATCTGTTCCATGTCTGCTCTACCTTTGCCCTGATCAGCTGATTGTTTGGTGATTTGTCGTGTGTGTGTGTGTGTGACAGGAGCCCTCTCTGTACACGGTTAAAGCTGTTCTGATCATGGACAATGATGGGGAGAGAATGTATGCGAAGGTGAGATCCTCACATGAACATTAGGCTCATAATCAGATCTGAACTGACATACAGGGAGGACTCTAATTCAAATTAAATAAATAAATAAATTTATGCATTTAGCAGACACTTTTATCCAAAGCAACTTGCTAACATTTTTTACCTAACAATTTTATATATATATATATATATATATATATATATATATATATATATATATATATATATAAACAATCAATTATAAGTATTATATCATAATCTAAATCGTTTCATTATATACCAACTAATTAACCCTGTGAAGTCAGACAAATGTATTTAACATTAATAAAAGACAACAAAAAAAAGGAAACTAAAACAAAGTTTTATGTTTTGTATTATATTTGATATATCAGGCTTTTATGGCTCATATAATAAGATATCGTGACAACCAGGAGCTCACACATCAGTTTCACTAGCAGCCCAAAGTGAGAAAATCTTGTCTATCAATTAACTTTTTACTCTTTTTGTAAAATGCATATAAATATATTTTCTAATTCTGTATATTCCAAAAATATGTCTAGTAAGATATTTAAATGCAGTTTTCAAAGCTCTATTTTTTTTTAATTGTGGTAAATCATCAAAGCCATGCAATACAATGAAAGATGAACAAATAAACATTCATCAAAACCTTTATGCATCGCATTTTAACTTTTTTTTTTTAAGATCTTGTATGGTTTCATCCATACTCATCTTGAAGTATTACTAACATTATAGAAGTTATTTCTATGTTTACTTGGAAAAAAAATCACAGCCAAAAGAAACTGAAGAGTTATATTAAAAGGCCTTTTACTCATTAAAAAACGATCATCTATAAATCGGATGACAGAAGGCATGTGGAAGATTGTGTACAACAGGTTTTGAGCAAAGTTTCGATCATGGTGATAATTTAGAGGCCTTAGAAATTCATGTTTGAAATATGATACAGCAGGCTTTTTAGGATAATTCCTGAAAGTAAACATCATTTGAACACCTTTATGTTATTCTGTACCCATATAAACCCTGAACCTTGTCCTTTTTGTTGCATAAGGTGTATGGATGAGTTTTTATCAGCTCTTTATTTGTCTAGATGTGTCACTGTATTAGAAGCTTCATATATTAGTTTGTGACTGTGTTTCAGTATTATGATGACACGTATCCCACAGTGAAAGAGCAGAAAGCCTTTGAGAAGAACATCTTCAACAAGACGCACAGAACAGACAGTAAGTGATTCTGTTACTGTCCGTGATGTGTCAGCTAACAAAGTCATGGACTCATCCTTCCTCTCTTTGACGCAGGTGAAATCGCATTGCTGGAGGGTCTAACGGTTGTGTACAAGAGCAATATTGATTTATATTTTTATGTCATCGGCAGCTCCCACGAAAATGAGGTAATCCTTTATACCCGATCCAGGATTGTATCTTTTCATCAAACCATCTGAATCTCATGAGTGTTATTGTCTTTTCTCCCACAGTTGATGCTTATGTCAGTGTTGAATTGTCTCTTTGATTCCCTGAGCCAAATGTTGAGGTAGAAAAGACTTTTTCCTTGCATGCTATATGGTCTCCATCAGCTAACGACAGTTTGATCTTGACTGATTTCTTCTTCTTTTTAGGAAAAATGTTGAAAAGAGAGCCCTGCTTGAAAATATGGAGGGTCTTTTCCTGGCCGTTGATGAGATTGTTGATGGAGGGTAAGTTCTGATTTTGTGTGCATTGTTTAATAATTGTATTTGATTTATTTACATTTTAAAATTAAATTGGGCTTTAGGAGGCCCATGCAGAATCAACAGCTTAAAGGGTTAGTTCATCCAAAAATTAAAATAATTTCAGTAATGACTCACCCTCATGTCGTTCCAAACCCGTAAGGCATGAATGTTGTGAGTGCGTACACAGCAGAGCGGAAGAGAAGATAATGCTTAATAAAGTCATAGTTTTTTATATTTTTGGACAAAATGTATTTTCGATGCTTCAACAAATTCTAACTGACCCTCTGATGTCACATGGACTACTTTGATGATGTTTTTTTTACCTTTCTGGACATGGACAGTATACTGTACACACAGCTTCAATGGAGGGACTGAGAGCTCTCGGACTAAATCTAAAATATCTTAAACTGTGTTCCAAAGATAAACGGAGGTCTTAGGGGTTTGGAACGACATGAGGGTGAGTTATTAATGACATAATTTTCATTTTTGGATGAACTAAACCTTTAAGAATTCCTCATACATTCTCATCATTCATGAAATATAAATGAAGTGCTCCTTTCATTCATTTATTAAATATTCTTGCTGTTTTGTTAATGCTTTAAGCTACCAATAAGACTGTAGTACTCTCAGCTATGTTTAACACTTTTTATTGTTTAAATACCCCAATCTAGTAGCTTGAACAGTAGAGCATGGTGCTAGTAACACCCAGATCATGGGTTCGATTCCCAAGTAAATAAATGTAGTAATAAAAGAAGTCCCTTAGGCTAAAGGCATCTGCCAAATTCCACAGATTTTTCCCTAAAACGATTGCAGTAAAGTCTGTAGATTCCTTCTGTGGCCATTGAAAAGCCACTGTGGTCGCGGTGGCTTTTCAATGGCCACAGAAGGAATCTATAGACTTGGGTTTGATTCTGGCGTATGTTGTTTCCTCATCCAGTTCCTCCCTCTTCTCCACATCCTTTCCTGTTTTCTCTGCATTCTCTCGATCAATAAAAGTGGCATTTTCTAAGACAGGAATGAGTCTAAAAATCGCACTGCCTTGGTTGCAGCACTGCTCACTCAGTGACTGTCTGTTTTGCAGTGTGATCCTGGAGAGCGACCCACAGCAGGTGGTTCACCGTGTCGCTCTGAGGGTAACTACTTCCTGTTCTCCTCTATTGACTTTAATGATGCTGTTGTAAATGTTAATCTGCTCAGTATTTGTTGGCTCGGCTTCATCTCATGTGCACTGATGAACATTATGGTCCTGCTAGGCAGCTGTTAACTTTGATTTCCAATAATCTTGCATGTGTGAGACAGAAAGCAAGCCAGCAGTCCTAAAGTGGCCTCCCTCTCTCATGTCGTTTCAGGGCGATGACGTGCCTCTGACAGAACAGACAGTCACTCAGGTGAGAGCAGTCGACGCACTTCCTTCACCGACACCTGTCGCCATCATGCATTATGTTTTATAGTAGATTTGAGATAGAAAATGAGTCCACGGTGGTCTGGTTTCACAGCTCCCACATTAAGAACGTTTCGTCGTGCTTTCTGGGTCCCTTGTGTGTCTGCTGCATGTAAACATGATGGCTAATTATTGGCGGCTGTCTGGCAGCGATGGCTCCCCGTGGCTGCCATACTCGTGAGTGCGGACTGATTAATGTTCTCATTTAAGAGGCCCAGCGACAGGCTGCCTGTATGCCTTTGGTGTCCGTGATTAATGGATGTCTTCTCGTCTTCCTCACTATATGGTTATACTTTGCCTCGCCTCATGCAAATTAAGATGATGAATTAATTCCTGGATGTTCTTCTGCACCTGTATTACTCGATTACAGGGTTCCCTTCGATGTTAGGGCCTTCGTATGATAGGTTTGGCTTTTTCACTTCAGTAGTTTGTTTTAGATAAACTAGTGTTCACACAGGTTTTTTTTTTTAAAGAAATTAATACCTTAAAGGATGCATTACACTGATGAAAGTGACGGGAAGGACGTTTATATTGTCACAAAAGATTTCTGTTTTAAATAAATACTGTTTTTTAGAAATTTCTATTTATCAAATAATCCGTATAAAATATTACAAAAATATTATTTTTCAGTGTTGATAACAAGAATTGTTTCTTGAACAGCAAACCTGTATATTAAAATGATTTCTGAAGGATCATGTGACACTGAAGACTGGAGTAATGATGCTGAAAAGTCTGCTTTGCATCACAGGAATAAATTAAATTAAAAAATATATTTAAATAGCAAACAGTTATTTTAATTGTAAATGTTTTTTTTTTTTTTTTTTTTTTTGATCAAATTAATGCAACATTGGTTAGCAAAAGAGGAATAAAATCTAACTGCACACATTTGAACAATTTCCCCCTTTTTCTGGTTTTAGTATTTTAAAAAATACAAGTAATTTCACCTATAGTTTGAGGCTTTTGGACCACACTGTACATTTTCTCAGCATTTTTAAATCCAAATTCATCCTGATGAATGCATGTCTTCTAAGAAAAATGATGGCATTAATGAGTCAAGAACACAAACACATTAAAATTCACTTTACCTGTTGTAAAGTGAGGTTTTTAAGGAGTGGTTTGGTCTGTCCGTAGGAACACAAAACACTTGAAATAAATGATTCTGAGGCTGGCAATTCATTATAATTAAATATGACTAATTATTTGGCATCGCCTAATGTAAAACATCAAGTTTTAATCAATTGGCAGAACTCACTTTCATATATTCCTTCATAAGATTCTAATGACACCTTTAATTATAAAAACCATTATGAGAGGGTTTAAAGAAGCACCTAGTAATGTTTCTTCCATTTAATGTTTGACATCTCAAAAATCAATAGTACAAATGACATGAGATTCCAGTTCCATTCTACTTTTTTCTTTATATCATCACATTATACATTTTATATATATATATATATGAATATTTTTGTTAATAGATGTCTTGGTTCTAACTTCACTGGATGTTTCTGTTTTTTTTAGGTGCTACAGTCAGCTAAGGAGCAGATCAAATGGTCTCTTCTCCGATAGGACACTTTTGGTCCCATCCTGAACTAAGACGAGGAGAACAAATACGACTCGACCACTTTTCATCACTACTGTCCTATCTGGCCCTGAGTGTTTTCTTGACTGTTAAAGTGAATATCCACTGAAGACAAAGATCAGGAGCATTTCTAAAGAATGTCAAGGCAGGAGGAAGAAGCTGAAATATTGTCTTGGCGGGACTTTCTTTTTAGGGAAAAGTACCGGGGCGTGTTTTTTATTTTTATTTTTTTTATTCCATTCCAGTAAGCTCTTGAATATATGGCTGGTTTTGTGAATGATATCACTGTTGTGCTGTGAGATTTTCATTACGATTCATGTACATTCCAGTGGTTGATCTTGTTCTCTGTTCTTCCCTCTGACCCTGGTTTTGATCGAAGTAAAGAAACCGTTTCAATCTACTTCTGCTGTGGTGTTTTCCTTCTTTTGGAGACTATTTGGTTTGCAGAGGCGGCAGTGACGTGTACTTTTCCAATATTTTGAGGTCACTTTGTTTACTGTTTTGTGTTTCAAGTCAATCATCACTATTACTGCCGCTCACACATAAGGTTAGGGACTCTTTCGACGGGACATTATGTAACCTCCATAGCACTGTGCTAAAAACCATTCAAAACATTGACAACCACCAACTACATTTTATTATCCTGATTTTTTGTTATGAATAGAAAAACATGAGTAGCATCTAGATTATTACAAATATTAGGCTCGCTTAACCTTTTTTAAATTAAATATGTAAAGACAAGATGTCCGCATCAAATAAAATGTGCAAAGGTGATTTTATATACATAAAAAAGCATATTAAATTAACATCTACTTAAATGTTGCAAATAACTTTTCTGAAAACAAAATATCAGAGTGTAAAATAATGCTCCATCGTCATTTAGCATAAGAGATATATTTACGTACAAGTTAAACCATCTTACCGTTCTTACCTGTACTTAAAATATATAAAAGAATAAGTGATCATTCTAAATGTTAGTATATTTTTAATGATTACAAAATGTATTGCTAACAAATCTAATTTAATCTAATGATTCTTGTTCTAAATATGCCTAATGAGAGTTTTGTTTTTAAAGCCATTTTAGTGGGTGTCTTCATGGTAAATGGTAAATGTATATTAGTCATTATATTTTGCTCAGAAAAATAAAAGTAACTAGACTTGAAAACCCTTTTCATCTCATTGCTTCGATATATTTATTAAAAATAATAAATAATATATACAGTATTTTATAAAGCTACCAATGTATACCAGTATATTACATTTCCAATTGTACGTAGTGCCTGTCTAGCTTTCTATTCTATTCTATCATTGAATCAAAGTCGATCCGAGAGCGCCCTCTGCTGGTTTTGGATGAGACACGCAGTGCTGAGGCTGAACTACACTGAGCATTTACGATACACTACTAAGCTTTATTTTTGTTTCCCTGTTATACATGCAAGGCACATTTTACTCCATTTTGCATGTAAACATACAAGTGTTTTTAATACATCCACAACTGTGAGGTTAATTAATAGTTTTTCCTCTAAATTAATTGTCAATTTTGATATGGTTGTAAACTACATGCAGCATATGGCAGAATTTTAAGAGGTCCTAAAATCTCAGTTTTAGGACCTCTTAGGACTTAGGCAGTTATTTAAAAACCCAGTTTAGCTGTTTTGTTTGCAAGTGCTCTAACAATGCATTAGGAAAGCATTTATTCCACTAAATATTCTGGAATAAAAATCGGTTGTTAATGAGTGCGTGTGTGTGTGTGTGTGTGTATGTGTGAGGCAGAATGCTGCCATGTTTGACAGCTTCGCATGCCTGCTTTTTCTCTGGTGGATTCCTCCCCTGTCTCTCATTTTAATGCAGATGAAAGGTTCCCCCTGGAGAAATGGTTGTAAAAATAGTAGTATATCACATACATGCCTCAGTATCATACCTAGGACACAGTTATCGCACTGGGGGTGGAGACGAGACGTGTGCAATCTCAGGGTCATCGTGACCAATGCTTTGAACGAGTTCACTGAGATTTTATCAGGCTATACATGCAAAGAGCCAATGTAATGGCTGTGTCTGAAACTGAAGGATCTGACTCAGTCGGTGACTTAAAAGCATATTTGTATTTTCTGCCAGTTACCATATACAGCACCATAATGGCTCATGTAATGATCTACAGCAAATTAAAGAGAGCCTTAGACATAACCAGACATAAAGCAAATATTTGGAATGAATGACTTTTCTTCTTTCTGTTCCATCAGATGCCATTTTTTACACTTTCCACCAACCATCAAACCCTCTAGAGCAAATTTAATATTACCAAGTAAATATTTGAAATATATATTTTTATAGTTGTTATGAGGTTTTAGATTTTAGTGCCAGATAATTATAAAGTTGTAATTATTTTAGTAGGCTACTTCAGCTAAAAAAAGAGAGAAATGTTGTGTTGGCAACTAGGTGGAATTAAAAATGTTTATTTTTGGTACATTTATTTTTACTTCAGGTGGTTTATTGTTTTATTAAAAAAAATGGTTTTTTAGGTTTTTAGTTATAGTTTTTAGTTAATGATAATAACAATCCTGCTTTAAACTATGCTACATTCCTTCATGCAAAATTAACAACTAATATTTTGTGATATAAATTGTATCAGAAGATGACAAAAAAGAAAAAAAAGAAAAGGGGTATTTAAAATCAGTAAAGTTTAGAATAAAATTACTTTCAAGCACCATATCAGATGTTTTAAGATATCATAAGATTCAAAATCTTTTTTTTGTTGTTGTTGTTGAAAAGTCACATTTTAATAGTTGTACTATACATCTATCTCTCACAGCCGAGTTTTCATTCACAAAAACGATAAACAACTATTACTTCTATCCTGACTAAGACCCATTCTCCTGATTTGTTCTGCAGAAGCTGGGATGGAAACTGATCTTCAGCGGCTTTGAAGGCTACAAAAGTTCACCGTCATGTGAGATATGCAGTTGTAATGAGAGACAGGTTTAGGACAGGACTTGTTTAGGCCAGTCTGCCTTCAGAACAAACAGCTGCAGACGGAGAACTTCCTTGGCCCTGCTCCAGCACATCTCCTCAACCCTCTATCCCTCTCTATCTTCCTCTTTAATAATGCTTTGGCATCCATATGAAAGTAGTTGGGAAAGTTTCCTTTGTCTCGGCTGATATCCTAAAGCGTGCTTTTTTGAGGAATGAAACATGACGTTGGCCCTTGAGCGCCCCACTCTCCCAGAGGGAGTTCCCTAACCCCGTCTCCAAGAGGCTCGCGGGCGCTGACATCTTATCTCCAAAGCATGAGAGCCTTCAGCTCCAAATTTATTTGACCAATTGAGTTAAGTAGCTCTTTCATTATGAGGTCATTCATTATGATTCATTAGTGGATGGGTAAGAGTCACAGATAAAACCTCGGCGTCTCGCTCATCTGTGTGTTATGAAGTGTACAGCAAGCTTCAATTGAATAAAGCAAAGTGCTTAAGGACAGTGGAACAAGGTTTTTAAGATATTATCACCTTCAATAAAGGAAAAAGAGCAAAGGGTAATCAAGAGTCGGTGTGTGCTGCTTGAAAGGACATGTACAAGGGTCTTTGTGTTAGTAGTAAACTAACTTTAAAGGTAAAGTGTGCCTTTTTTGGACAGAGACTGCTAGAAGTAAGCCAGTGGTGTGCTGAATTTCCCGAAAAGGGCAAACGCTGCAACTCTCTGGTGCTGTTAAAACATTGCTCTGTTTGTTTGAGCTGAGGAGGTCTGAAATACCTGAAGAAAGCTATCCATTAGCATTCTGCATTTCAATGGCACATGCAATTCCATTTTGCAGATAAGTTCAATAATAAAAAAACTATTGCAAAGGTGTGCACACATAGAATTCTTAGAGATGCAAACAATGGGGAAACATATTTCATACTAGGCCTACTGATAAAAGTCATAATGTCTAGGCTCTCTTTTTGGTTGCCTTGTATGTTTCTGACTCACCAAAAAAAAAAAGGCTCTAAAGAGTTGGTTGATCAGGAATTGGACTACAGTGATCATGCTGTATGTATGGTTCACTGGAAATAACCGGCACATATGAGTTATTGTTTAAGAAGCTGGACTACACTGGCTTCGCTGAATGGTTCTGATTCAGTAAAAGAAGCAGCTCATTAGAGCTATTGTTCTTGTGTCAGGCTACACTGGTCACGGTGAATGTTTTTGATTCACTAATAAAGAGCTGGCACATAAGAGTCATTCCTTCAGAATTAGAAATCAGACTACACTGCATGATGTCTTTCAAGCTGTAGATGCAGCACTATTGTAAAAAGAACGTCTGTTAGGGGTTTTGTGCATTATTTTGTCTCTTTCTGCAGAAAAATGAATGAGTGAGAACCTGTTCATGGTTTGCAAATTTTATATTGCTTCCAAAGATGTTGCTTGTATAGATAACAAAAGGGCCGGTGATGAGACCAGACTTCTGTATGACCCCAGTAAGGCAGAAATGAGGTCAATTTTGACCCCGATTTTCCGTCTACGCCCCACTAACATGCCTTACGTGGATATTCACCTACGGGCAACCGATGAATGCCTTTCATCGACTAATTACAGTGGCCTGGCAGTAAAAAGGCAAAAAGGTAATTTATATTAATTATAGAGGAATGAGCATAATAGACTCAAACAGCATGGCTTGACATGCTGTACAAAACACGCAGTAAAATTGTCAGAGGCGTGTGGACTACAGGCCTGTAATTGATAGATGCTGTTTGTGTCTGTGTGTTGTAGCAAACGGGTGCAGCAGCCGATAAATTATCATCATCTGCAAGCTTACAGTCTGTGTGTCACCGAATGAGTTTTCCAGACTCAGGCTTTTTCATGAAACTCTGCACGCTTATTGCAATCAGAGTCATTTTCTATTCTCAGGTGAAGGGGAGGGCGACACAAAAGCATCAGTGTTTCGTATTAATCATGCATGCAGCTCAGGGCCGAAGCTGCGCAAACAGCTCGCCTGCGATAAATGTAGGTAAATTACGGCGTGCTCTCGGAACAGGCGAATTCAGACAGGCCAAATTCATCAAAAGGCCATAGAAAATGACTGGGAATAGAGGACGGGTAATGCACGAACGGATTCAGACGCAACCAGGCCGAGATAAGAGCGCTGCTCTCCATCGCCACGCTCCCCAGGCTCAGGCGTTCGCTAACGGAGACGCCCCATACGGCCTGATGTGTTTTATGGCGCCTCTCGGCCTCACAGGGCCTGTTTATGGATTCCTGTCGAATAGAAAATCATTTCACCTTGGAGGCAGAGACGGCCAAAATCAACAGCAATGCCACAGCTTTTGCTGATCCAGTAGTATTTCAACAAGCTATTCTATGCGGTGTAAAAAAAATAACATCTTTGCACTCAGTTATCTGTCTCTTGAAATCATCAAAAGCTGTCACTTTTGCAGATACCTGAAAATCCTTTAAATAAATCTGGTATCCCGTGCATTAAAAGTCAAATCCTGTTCGTATTCATTTCATAATTGCACAATATTTATTCAAGAGCACATTAAGCGTTTCAAACGTGCCATTCGGAAAGGCTAATATGTTATTCCTCCGGCTGGACCGGTGGGTAAGAGTACACCTTATTTTCATATCACATGACGGAGAGTTTAAAAACACATAAATTCAAGCGAAGGCACGCTACATTTATCAGCCAGGCAGTTGGATATGTCCACAAGCCTGTTTAGACATTTCTATTTTCGATTCGCCTGCGCCATTAGTTACTGAATTTGGCCGTGCTCCGCCGTTGAAAACGGGGGCCGTCGATCTGGGCTGGAGATGTTTGCGGAGTATAAGCTGCAGCCTGTTGACATTTTAAGAGAGGAGGCCCTTCTTTCCCTTCCCAGTGATTTAGAACGAGGCTCAAATCCCCGAAGACTCCGTCCTGCTGCGTTACATCTGCACACGCACATGCGTTTCCACACAAACTTTCTCTTTGAGGCCGCTCACATCCATGTGTGTGAGAACATCTGGTCTGCACCCTTGCAGAAACCTGAAAAGGCCCACAGGTCTTTGTTTCACACACTCCGACACGTTTCCCTCTCATTTTTATGTCATATCGTATAAAGAAGCGTTTGAGGTTCGCACTTGACAAGCTATTTCAAATGGGCCGAAGGTGTATAATGAGTGTCGTGAACTGAAATAATCATGACAGAGGCGGTGATTAAGATAGTGATGTAATTGTAGAGTGAGACGCGGCCGTATTTCACTTTTGTTGTAGACACTCAATGTCACACAGCAGTGGTAGCAATTAAGCTTTATGACGTTTTTGTTTAACACTTTCGTTGGCTTTCTCTTGTGGTCGTGTTTGGTCATGTTCCACTTAAGTTTTCACGGCTTACTGCTTACAAAACACTTGGAATTTTTGGCCATTATGGGTTTCAGAAATGAATCTTTGGGTAACCAAAGCTAAAATGTTTGCATGCTTTAGCTCTAACTGCTCTGCCTTCCCCCTCCCTGCTTCCACCTCTCTCTCTCTCTCTCTCTCTCTCATATATACTTTCTTTCCCCCCCTCACCCTAGTGGATTCCCCATCTGCACCACAGAGCCCGTTAGCAGACGCTTTCTTGACAGATTTACCGTCGCCATCCCACCATTGGCTGCCAGCGTGACAGAGTTGATTTAATGCTCGTTTCTGATTGGTCCGTGAGCGACAGGCAAATTTATGGCCGTGCTGTGATTCGACGCGGGCTGTCTTTGATGTGAGTTACCGCTCTGTTGCTTATGGGACACAGAAACGGTGTCAGGTTTCAATCGTAAAACCCTCTCCCCAAGGGAAGGAGCAGGGAGTGCTCGACATTCCTGACGTCATGAGAGCAAGAGGAGGATAGAGACAGAGAGAGAGAGAGAGAGAGAATGATTTGTAGCTGCAGTCATTTTCACTCACACAGGCCTGCTGCAGTTTCTTTGTGGAATGTGTTCACATCCAGCTCGCCAACTCCAAAATAATATCCTGTTTCAACACCAGACACTCAAAGAAAACATCTCATATGCGAGGCAAAAATGCGAACAATCTGACTGGTCGATTCATCTCAATCAACACACATCAGAAATGTAAACACGACTGTCATCGCCTTATCCCATTTCTGTTGGGTTGATGTTTGGTTAGGATACATTTGTGGCCTGCCACTGATAACCACATATATGTGATAATTCTCATGGTTAAATCCTCACAGTGTGATATTCTGAACAATTAGGCAATTAGTCAAAAAGTTGCATTCTCAATTTATCCTGCTTTGAAGGGTATCTCAACCTTGTTTTAGCTGATAGTTGATTTTTTTTAACTGTTTGTCTTTTACCAGGCAAATTTTGGTCTGTTAGAAACATAAAAGCACAGTTCTCCTCAACAAGCCAGATTATTTGAGGTATTACAAATAGTGCTTTCCTGAAGAGCATGACATTATCAATATCAAGGTCACAGGTTTGATTCCTATGGAATGCATGAATTAGAAAAAAATGCATAGCTTAAATGTAGCATAACTTGCTTTGGATAAAAGCATCTACCAAATAAATGCAAATGCTGAATAATCTGCACAGTGAAGTAAAATATGCAAGTATCAGCAATAGTGAAGCTTGCTTTAGCAAACACATCCAATGCACATTACACAGTGTTAAATTATACTGGACTGAAATAATACTGCTGAAGAAGCAGTAAACACATCTTACATGTTTAAATTGGCTTCTGCATTGCAACATATTGTTTCCATGAGGTTCATGAGGTTCTTTTACAATCAACACTGGCAATGAACGACCTCTCGACATGTTTCAACTTCCTTTACTTCTTCTGAAACAACATTCACAGTGATTCCCATTAAACTCCAAGACAATTCACTCAAGTACACCATAAAAAATGAACATGTGCGGTTGACAGCTTCAATGAAAAGTTCACCCAAAAATGAAAATTCACTCGAAGGTCATTCCAGACCTTTATAACTGACTTTTTTTCTGTGAAGCACACTGTATTTGTTGTTGTTGTTGTTGTTAATGCAATAAAAGTCAATGGGCACTATTGCTGTTTGGACTTGAACTTGTTCTTTAAAATATCTTCGTTTGTCTTGTTTTAACTTGTGAAGCACAAAGAACAAAAGTGTTTTTTCATGCAGTGAGAGTCAACGGGTTTCAGTGTAGCTTGGACCTCAGTTTTCTTCCAAATTTATTTTGTCTTTTAACTTTCCTTCTTTTGTGAAGCATGAAAAATATATGTTTTGGGATAGGTTTCCATGTTTGTTTGTTTTTTGTTTTTGAATGAAAACCCAATGGGTTCCAATATTGTTTGTACCCAATGTTCTCCAAAATATCTTCTTATATTATATCTTAAATATCTTAACACGTTGGCTTAGCAAATATCATAAAAAATTTCATTTTATCCCTTTAAGATGCCATTTCTTTCCCATCTAACTCTCTAGATGCAGTAAAATGTGTCATTTCAATTAGTTTTATTGCAGTTATTAACCTCATGCAACACACCTTCCATTTACATTCGGCAGGAAACCCAACCCCTTTTTAACTTGCTTATAATTCCATATATAATGGTGTGCAATAAGTATATTTCTTCTGATATAATTGTTAAAAAACATGAGAAAGAATTGGGTGTCACTTCCTAAAGACAAATAGGAGCATGCAATTAGTTCACTGTCACATAAATCTTCACTCGATCTACGTGTGTGTATTTGTGCGAGGGTGTGTCTTGCCCGCAAACTTGTACTCCTTTGAAAGATGAGAATCCGTTGCGGAATCCCTTAAAATATCCTTGAAATTATCAAAACAAGCTCCATGGCCATTTATTTCCCCATCCACCATTATTCCTCACAGATATTCGCATCGCATGACCGTGCGGCTTTAGTCTTAAGACATCATAAGGATGTCTGCTCATATCAGAAACAGTTTTTAACCATAGTCCCCTCCTGCTGCCCCTGAGATTAGCGAGGATGTATATGACTCATATCTCTTCAAAGCACTTGAAACTGTCTGGTATAAATCAGTGTATCATAAAGCTGATCAATAGCAGTGCACTGCCAAAGTCACTTTGGCCTACTGTCTGTCTGTACTCTCATCTCCCTACACTCTTTCCCCTCATCCATCTATCCCCTTTATCTGTGCATCAGTCGCATGGCTGATGCCGAGAAGATCAGCAGCGGTGTGCGTGAACCCCCTGTAACAGCCGTGACCCGTGAAAATTTCTAAGGGTAAATAGCAAGGCCAGTGTCATCTGTCAAAAGCTCAAGGATTCATAAGACGTGCACCTCTACCTCACCTCTCGCCTTACCTCGCCTGTTCAGGTGGAAAATTGCTGTGGGACGAAATGAAGGTGCACAGAGGCCTTCCCATGCTCACGTGTAATTGCATAACATCTAAAGAGACGCATTAGGGCTTTTTAACATGCACGCCTGCATGCCAGTCGCAGTGTGAACTCTGCTGGAGGCATATTGCATACTTGCACACTATGTGTTATGCTTCTCTCTGAACAAACAGGACTCATAAATGTCTCAGTGGCGGAAACAATGACACAAGCTGTTTATGGAAGGTCAGGGAGGTGCGAATGTTCAAACCTTTATTAGTTTAATCAATTTTCCGTAAACAATTACAACTGGGATTGGAAACCGCACCTTTGCAAGATATATATATATATATATAAAAGAATCAGCAGTCAAAAGGAGGAAAGTTTAATATGCCTTAATCCACATGAAAATGGCAAAGGAGCAGTCTTGTCTTATTCAGTATCAAAGAAAAACTGTTAAAGCTCATAAAGACACTTGATTTACTGGTGATAAGTTAAAGAATTCTCATTAAGCACAACTTCACGCAGGGATAAAAGCAGCCATCTTAACATATATCTTGTTTAGAGAGGCTGGTTACATTTTAATCATTTGCAAAAAAAAATAAAAAATTTGAAGTAGAAAAAAATCCTGGCTTTAGCGGTAGGCTTGTGGATGAGGATCTTGGCTAGTTAGAGAGGCCAGTTACATTTAATCTGGTAATTGCAAAAAAAATATAGCATAATAAGCAATCTTTTTTTAAGGATCTTGGCTAGTGATAAAAAGAGCAGAAACATAGCTAATAAACCCTATGCATTATGCAACTTTAAAGGCGATTTTCAGATAGTTGTATCTCCTCCTATGTAATATTTTCCTATCCTAACAAACCATACATCAATAGAAAGCTTATTCATTCAGCTTTCAGATGATGTATAAATCTCAATTTTAAAAAAAAACTGCCCCTTATGACTGGTCTGGTGATCCAATGTCACATTTGTGAAATTTACTAGCAATTTCTGAGTGAAAACACCAAATCAGTGTATATGTTTGTAGTTCATTAAGGCCCCTTGAAGCTTCCTGTGGCCTAAACTATATAATCAATGGACCCTTGACTCAAAAAGGGCTTCTACAGGGAAGCCCGAAGCAGCGATGGTGGGTCCCAAAAAAACACAGATTGATGGGGTAGTGCGGGGCCAGTTTATGTTAATGTATCTGTCAAGGCGAAATGTGCTTCAGCATGAGAGTGATTTTTAACACCAAGGCATTCGTCCTGTCATCAGGAATGAGGATGACTCTCCAGCGAGATAAATCTTGACAGTGAGGCACTAGTCGAGCGAACTCACTAACTGAGCCGGTCCCTGCACTTTGGGTTACCCTCGTAAAACAGAGTTTAAGGGGACTGACAAAGCAATCTTCAAACACAACAGCAATGTCAAAAGGACATTTTTTTTTTGCATATGTATTGTTTTAATTAGCAGCATGTGCATGATGATTGAGCATTTTTCATTAATAGGTCTTGCATTTTGGCACAATCAACAACCTATTTAATTAGTTAATAATTATTTACTTTTCAAAAGTCTCCTATGCTCACCAAGGCTGCATTTATTTGATCCAAAACATAGTAATAATAAAATAATATTACAATACAATAATATAAAATAGCATTACAGTAGTAAGAAATATTATTACAATTTTAAATAGCCACTTTCTATTTTAATATATTTAAAATGTAAATCACTCCTGTGATGCAATGCTGCATTTTCACTATAATCACTCCAGTCTTCAGTGTCACATGATCCTTCAGAAATCATTCTAATATGGTGATTTACCGCTCATGAAACATTTAGTATTATTATAAACAATGAAAAAAGGGGTACATTCAGGATTCTTTGGTTTGTGGGTTAATATATATATAATAATATATATATATAATATATATATAATTGCAAACTGTAGTGTAACCTGGTAGATCCTAACTAATGCTAAACTGTGGCCCCTCATGGCAGCTTTTGATGGCATTCTGATGTTGTTAAAGCAGAAAACACAAGAGATGCCATATCTGTGCGATCTCTTTCCCTTCATTAAACCCAAAACAGTCAGATAATAACACGAGGGTGTCATTTATCATTTCTTAACTTCCTGTTTGCTCTGTGTGAGGGCTGCAAAAGTGCTGAAAGGAAACTAATTGTGCTGTTGCACATAAAAGTGAAATTTCCACATGAATATTCATGAACTATTTGGACAGAAAAGTAGGTCAAAAAATGTGTTGTGAATTCCCCGGCCTGCCATCAGTAGTCGGTGACAGACATTCTTTTTGAGAACACATGGCAAAAAAAGAAAAAAAAAGACAAGCTGGTTAATTAATCTTCATCAATTCCAAGTAAGGCTGTATTTTGTTCTAACTCACTTGTTTTTGTAAGTATCTTCCATTAAAAAAACTATAAAAAATAATAAAAGTTGTCATTTCTATGACATAATAAAAAATACATAGAAAAATTAATTTGATGTTGATATATCATGTTTTCTTTGTCATATCAGCCATATTTGAGTCCAAAATGATTTAACTTGTAAATAAATCAATACTTTTAATAATTAAAATCAGCGTATCTGAATGATTTCTTAAGGTGACACGGAAGACTGGAGTAATGGTGCTGTAAATTCAGCTTTTCAGCACAGGAATAAATTACATTGTTAAATATATTAAAATAGGAAACAGTTTTTTTAAATTGCAGTAATATTTCACAATATTACAGATTTTACTGTATTTGTGATTAAATAAATGCAGTCTTCTTGAAGCTTCTTTTAAAAACATTAAACAACAACAAATACAATCTTCATGAGAACTATAATTGTGAGTGTTAACTCGAACAGAAGGAAATAAATGTAGGATATAACCAAATATTAAATACTGGAGGGAAACAAAAATTATTTTGGTTAACTGAAAAACCCATATTGATCATCCGAAAAGGCCTTTAATATCTATGCCGCTTACGGCCCTGTACTTACACAAATCCTAAAACATCTCAACAATAATAGTCCAAGATCCTTTTGAGGACAGTTTAAACCTATAATCTTACAGTTACCAGCCAATATGTTTAACCACAAGAAGACTAAAGAAGCCCCAACACTTTGTTTTAATCCCCATGTCTGCAGCGGTTTCAGAGAAGACTGAAATTTTAATGTCGCTGACGGGCACTGCGCACCTCTGCCTGGTTAAATATCATCGTTAATTAACACGTAAAGGTACGCTGTCAGCAGAATGACAGATGGCCGCAGCGGCGTATAAGAGAAGGTTGATTAATCTATGAATTAAACATTAAATACTGCTGTACATGCAATTTGACTTGAATTAGGCCCAACATTAAGGGTTTTGGGGAGGGTGCATGTGTAATAAGGCCATTCGGACTAATTGAATACAAATAGTAGTATACAAATGTGAGCATGTGCAACATTTGTGTGCTGAGAAGCTATTTTAGGACTTTCAGCGATGATTTGACGGTCTCGAATAATATGAACGTAGCACGGCCATGCATATCTAAGAATCTCATCTCGTCCGCCTTGGCTTAAAGAGCGAGTGTGTTAAGTGCTCTCAGCCCACGGGTGTTATAAATCAGGATCAGCAGTCAGGTTAGAGAGGAGAGGGCTATGGCCTCAGTGAAGCAACACAAAGCCAGACTCTTTGTCTAACTTGGTCTCCCTCGCTGGCAATGCGGTTTGAGCTGCCTTGAACGTTTCACTCCATTACATTTCTGCTGGAAATATCATTTCGTCTTGCCAGTATTAATCTGTTTTTTTTTCCAATACATACAAGTCATACACTTTATTAATAATATTTCCATACTGCAATGAAAGTTGCTTCTATTGTGGGTTAAAATCATACTTAAGTATATAATACTAGGCTAGTATTTTATAGAGTTATTGCCTGGAGTCAAAATAGAGGTAAGAAATAAGTACAACTTCACTAAATTGTAATACACACACACACACACACACACATTTACATGTCAAAGAACACATCGCCCTCTACTGGATCATATGAAAACAGCTGTGTAATGTATGCAGCATGTAGAGCATATATGAACATCTAGGCCCATATATGTTAGGCATGAAGGCATTGAATGATGACAGGTAAAATTAAACCCCACAACAACTATGCTAAATCATTTTTTAAGGACATTTAAATGCAAAATCTGTTTATATGCTTCGGCAGACGTGTTGAAAGTTGGTGGATAGCGCCACCTACTGGTAAGCATGTACATTAACATTCAACATTTTTGGATCAGTACGTTTTTTTTGTTGAAAGAAACTACTTTTATTTAGCGAGGATGCATTGAATTAATCTGAAATCCATAAATGTCTATTTCAAATAAATGCTGTTCTTTGAAAGATGTTGAAAGATGAGTTTCAAATTCTAATTATTTTTAAAATACAGACTTCATAAAAAAAAAAAGAATTTAAAATCTTACCAAACCTACATTTTTGAATGGTAATGTATTTCTAATGGTTTATATTTAATGCATCTGGCAAATGCTTCTATTCAAAAAAGTGTATTCAAGATACACATTTTATCAGCTTACTAGCTGGGTATCAAACCAATAACCTTTTTTAAAAAGTCAGAAAATAGTCTTAGTGTTGATGAAGATCACCATGCTATACCAGTTCATATACAATAAAAGTATAACTAAATACAATTAAGCTTGTTCGGAGTAAAACAGAACCCACTTTTTTTTTTTTTTTTTTTTTTTTATTGTCAACTCGAAGTCCTAGGACTCACTATATGGTGTCTAACAGGATAGAATAAAGCTGACCTGTAGTTCATGTTTGAGAGCAATAAAAAATACCAAACAAATGGATCAAAAATGTTTTTCATTATTTTAAACAATCACAATACAAGTCCTTTTTCTGTATATGCCTAACGGAAGGAACATGCAGGCGTACACGTAAAAATAAAAATACAGTGAATCTGCTCCATCAAGACAGTGGCAGCAGTCTAATCCTACTACGGTTTCTATTTAAATGATCTAAAATGCTGAAAAAATATATCAACTCAAACTTGACTATGTCAGAATCTGTGTTCAAGGACCGAGGTCTACGCGATAAGAAATGTAACGAGACCTCTGTGAAAAACTAGTGGTTTTATATAAACATCTGTCTCTCTATGAACTGTACAACCTGTTAAAAGGTTTTCCTTGTTATTCTGAAACAAGGAACTGAGATGCTTGTGACATACCACTTGACAAAATGTGTCATTCATACGCAAATACTCGATGAAAAGTCAGTGTTCAAGTTGACCGAAAGACCAACTTCCAAAGTTTGACACCATAATATAGATGAAAAAGAGCTCTTCTGTCAATGTAGAATGCATGTTATTCCAGATGTTTCTGCTAAAACTGTAAAGGCCTGTGTAAAGCTGTCGATGGCCATGAGCTGTTATCACAGTATTTAAATGAATAATTGACCCCAAAATGGAAATTTGCTAATAATTTGTTCACCTTCAGGTCATCGAAGATGTGGATGTGTTTCTTTCTTCATCATATAAGATTTGAGGAGATTAAGCATCCCATCACTTGCTCACCAATGGATCCTCTACAGTGAATGGGTGCCGTCAGAATGAGAGTGCAAACATCTGATAAAAACATCACAATAATCCACAAGATTTCAGTTCATGAGATACATTGTGAAGTATAAAAGAAAGAAATTAAGGCATTTTTAACTTTAACCTGGCGCTTTTGACCATAATACGTAACGTTTCCTCCCTCTCCTATTGTCCTCTCATATCAAAATCCACCGACATATTGGTGTTTTGAACTGTTTTGGCTTGTAAACGGTGTTTAATCATTGCATTTTACTCTCCTCATTCAGACAAGATGATTTTTTCACTGGAGAAACCAATATTATGGAAAAACAAGTATTTTAGCCAGAAGCAAAGGCTGTTTGATGTTTTAAAAAGTCTTAGTAATGGATTCATTTATAACAAAAATTCAGATTTTCATTTCACAAGATGTTAGATGATGGACTGGAGTCATATGGATTACTTGTGGATCATTGTGATTTTTTATCAGCTGTTTGGACTCTCATTCTGACGGCACCCATTCACTGCAGAGGATCCATTGGTGAGCAAGTGATGTAATGCTACATTTCTCTTTCTCAGCAAATTTTCTTTATTCAGTGAACTATTTTGGGTTAAGTATTTCTTGAACTTTTCACATAATTGGGAATGATGCATTACTATGCACACTGAGAAACTGTATTGTATCAGAATGTGTCTACAGTCACTACGGCTGACTTGTTTGTAATTCTGTAAATTCAGTGAAATTTTGTGGCGGAAAAGTCCCATTGGCTTTTGTCAACAGTGTAGTGATGCATGTAGCACACGTCACTTTAAAACCAAGCAGCTTTCTCTTGATCTAAGCTGTGAATTTGTGGAACCAACTTAAAAAGAAGCTAAATCTGCTTGTGAAACTTTTTCAGCTTCATGTGAAACTCCCGATTGTGCAGATCCCTAATGAAATGACTGGATTTTTTTTGCAACATTTCGCAGAGCAACAGTAACACTGAGAATCCCAACAATCTACAGTCCTGCATGGGAACTACAAAAGCAAGCATTTCTAAACTAGCAGAAGTCATTACTGACTGGGATGAATGCACAACTAACCCACCTGCTGATCACAGTACCGTCTAAAATACAAAATAAGCTATTTCCCAGAGTCTAAGCAGTATAAAACAGTCCACTGGGGTTGAGCCGACTGAATCAGAGCTGGACGTGTTGGACATCTTTAAACAGTTTTTACAGGCTCAGACCCCCGGTCAGGTCATGTTGGCAAGTCCATTGTGTTTGCTGGGAAGTGGTTTGAACACGATCGGACGGCTGTCACGCCGCCAGCCTGCTGTTGTTTGTCTGCAGTGGGCTCCAGGACGCCGAGTGCTGGGAGGGGTCCTGAGAATAAGACCGTCCCTCACAGCACGGATGGTTCTCCTCTTTAGGGATGCCCACGGCACACAAACGCCGATGTCGTAGTAACCGGTCAGTTCTGGAAAAGTTCTGTGTAATAGAAGACTGAGTTAGCCTCTTTTTTTGACAAGAGAAGATATGCGGTTTAAATGAATTGGCTGTTTTGGACATGCTTTAAATGAACTGATTCACTGATTCCCAGTGTCGAAAGAGTTTCCCAAAAAGCCCCTGCGTGCCATTTAAAGTGTTCTTTTGTAGGAACTATGGTTTTATTGTCTGGCTACACACTTTTGTTATCACTATGTTTTCGAGTATATGAATTACATTGTGTATTTAATGTAAAAATGCACCATTTTTAATGTTAATGTTCAAGGCTGCATTTATTTGATCAGAAATGCTAGCACTTTAAATTAAATTAAATTTATGCATTTAGCAGACGCTTTTATCCAAAGCGACTTACAGTGCATTCAGGCTATCAATTTTTACATATCATGTGTTCCCGGGGAATCGAACCCCCTTCCTTGCGCTTGCTTGCTTTCTAGCTCAGTGCTCTACCAGTTGAGCTATAGGAACACTAAATCTAACTACAAGCTGCCATTACTTTGGTCTTCAGTGTCACATGATCTTTCAGAAATCATTCTGGTATGCTGTTTTGGTGCTCAAGAAACATTTCTCATCTTTATCAATGTTTTAGAAAAACAGCTTAATATTTTTGTGGAAACTGATTTTTTTTTCAGGATTCTTTGATGAATATAAAGAACATTATTTATTTGAAACATTTTTTTTTTGTAATATTATAAATGTTTTTAATGTCAGTTCTGATCAAATAATGCATACTTGCATACACAATGCATGAATAAAAGTATTATTATTGTTTTAATCTGTAGTGAATAGGTCCAGTTTGATATTGCAGACCAAATCAGACTCGGATCATGATTTCTGCCAGCTAAATTGTCCTACCAGCTTAAAAACAATATTGTATACAGTTTTCTGGCATAATTCAGGCATAAGCACTCAAAAGTATATGCAAATATATGTATATGCATTAAAGGGGGGGTGAAATGCTATTTCATGCATACTGAGTTTTTTTACACTGTTAAAGAGTTGGATTCCCATGCTAAACATGGACAAAGTTTCAAAAATTAAGTTGTACGTTTGAAGGAGTATTTTTGTTCCAAAAAAAACTCTTCCGGTTTGTCACAAGTTTTGGAAAGTTTTTTTCGAGTATGGGTCTGTGTGACGTTAAATGGAGCGGAATTGGAGCGAAAAAAATGGGTCCTAAGGCACTTCTGCCGGAAGAGCGCGCGCTCCCGTATAGCACAGCACTGAGAGCACAACAGACATTCACTGATCAGAGCGAGAGCGTCGCGAAAAGTCACAAAAGAAGTGTGTTTTTGGTTGCCAGGTCAAGACAACCCTGCACAGATTACCAAAAGAGAAACAGCATTAAGGGACCAGTGGATGGAGTTTATTTTTACAGAGCATCAACGGAGTTGTGCAAGTGTTTTTGTTTGTTCCCTGCATTTCGAAGATGCTTGTTTTAAGAACAAGACCCAGTTTGACGTCGGATTTGCACATCGTTTATTTCTTAAGGATAATGCAGTCCCAACGAAAAAGGGTCACGATCGTGTGTTGGAACCGCATGCGGTGAGTAAAACTGCTTCAAATGTCTCTGTGTTGTTAACTTAGCTATCGGCGCGTAAGCACATCAAGTAAACAACATGCGATGTTGTCATCAAACTGCACTTTCCACATGTACAGCTTAAAAAAAAAAAAAAAAGACGACAAAGTGGAATTTAGTCATTTTCCAAAACCGCTAAGCAATATATACAGTTTCAGTACATACCACATAGAGACGTCGTTGCTGATGCTGCTCTTGTTAAATTTCAGCCTCTGGATCTGTGTCACAGCTTCCAAACGATCTCAACGCAAAAGCCTACTGGCGCTCGTGATTCTTTAGCTCCGCCCACACATCACGCCTCTAGGCGCTCGTGTTTTTCCGGGAAAAATCGGTACAGACTATCTTTCTCTTATAAATATAATAAAAATAAAGACTTTTTGGAGTTATGAAGGATGCAGTACTACTCTATAGGTACTCAAGATTAACAGGATATTGAGTGAAAACGAGCATTTCACCCCCCCTATAAGATTTTGTTAATAATCTGCTATCACAACGATAAAGGCAAAATCAAAATAAAAGGAAAACGTACCATATTTACTTTCTTAATACACATTTCTAGACTTATGGTGCACAATTTATTATTAATCAGTGTTACAGTCAGTTATTTTAAATAAGAAACTATCTCCAAACTGTCAATCATCTAAATATAATATACTGTTTTTAAGCTAGCATCACCAAGCGGTCTTATTTTTCAACTTCTTCACTTCATTCTAGCAAAATAAAAAATTTTTGTGATGAAATTGATTCCTGATGGATACAATGACACTTTTGCTACTTAGATATCCTGTTTGACTTTTTATAAAGCCACCATTATGTTGTCGGACACTAAAAAGTACTGTAATACTATCATACAGACACACATTTATGCACATAATGGGCAAACAGCAAGGTCCCTGTGTGTCATGTCTCACCTGTTGGCAGCGGTCACACTGATAAGGCTTCTCACCGCTGTGAACACGCTTATGTCTTTCCAGATGATAGCGCTGAATAAACCTCATGTCACACATATCACACGCAAATGGCTTTTCCCCTAGAACACACACAGATGTACACATATTTACTTCATGCATCTCTTTGTATGAATCAGAAGATGACGTGTGAGCAGAAAGGCTTATGGTGTACCTGTATGGGTGAGAATGTGCCGTTTGAGGTGGTAACTACTGCGGAAGGCACTGTAGCAGTGCTCACATATGAAGTTCTTCTGCACTTGAGAGCTGAGTGAGTTATCGTCATTAACGTCAGGAATCTCCACCTTCACGTCACATACAGAAAAAAACAACAGTGTTCAGTCAGGATACAAATACGAGAGGAAGTGTGTAAATGTGATAAACAGGCAAAATCACGGAGCAATACTGCAGACAGACTGAACGCATGCCTGGGGTTTTTCTCTCATTTTGGTGGGAAGTCCAGACTTCCTGTTCTTCTTCTTTGGCTGCACGTTCTGGCTGGCTTGCATGTCTTTTTCATCCAAGAGCCTGGAAGAGTGAAACTCTCCGTCCTTACGGATGAGCTGTTCAGAAACAGAGTATATAAGTCACCGAACTGAATGCAAATGATTTTATACCATATGAAGTTAGAGTAGAAAATAAAAAAGTAGAAAATAATTGCTTTTAATATATTTGTGGAAATAGTGTATTTTAGAATTCTTTGATGAATAGAAAATCTTCTGTAACATTATAAATGTCTTTGCTGTCACCTTTGTTCATTTTAATGCATCCTTGTTGAATTAAAGTGTTACATTTATATGAAGAGATCATCTGCAAAAACAGAAGACTCCATTTTTAAAAGTGTTCAAAATCCTGTTTATTTATTATCCTGCATTCCAATTAATATCATTCAAACTGCAGTTGGATTGTTTTGATTAAATAATAAAAAAAATACAGCTAACTAATACAATAAAAACATAACACAATTAAAAAAATGTTATTGTTTTTTGTGAATAAACTATATACATATACACACAACCTTTTGAATGGTACTGTATATTTATGCATTTGGTAGTTTTTATCCAAACAAAGCAATTCAAATTGCATTAAAATCACTTATTTTATCATTTCATGCATTGCCTGGGAATTGAACCCATGACCTTAGTGTAAGCTGCAGGATTCTGTGGAAGACTTTCAAAATTGAAATGAATAGTTCACCTCAAAAAGTCATTCCAGACCAATATGACTTTCTTTCCTAACACAAATCATGTCTTTTTCCCTTACCAGTGGTGGGCAGCTGACTCCTGAGGGAAGCACCATGTGGCCGTGTTGGCTGTGGGTGTCCTGGTTGTGATTGTTGCTGTGACTGTTTTCTCTCTGTCCCTGGCCCAGATGAGAGCCCATCTTCTTATGGCTGGGCATGGAGCCGGCCTGCATGAGTGCCATGCTGGACAGCACCGCTTCACAGCCAAGCAACCCAGCCTGTGTAGAAATACAACCACAAACATACTAACTAACAACGCTTACCAAGGTCACTAATCTGATGGGTTGGAAATTTAGCTTGAAATCTGACATATGTGACCCAGTTACCACATATTTTTGTTAACATTGTCATAATGATCCTAAAATACACATTTCATATTAGTAGTAGTAGTAATTATAAATTATGTTAAATTATTATTAAAACTATAATTAATATTTTTCCATAAATTATGTATTTTAATATCACTGAGAACAAAACTGTCAAATTAAATATTTATTTATTTATTTGAAATAAATGATGTTGTTATAAGAATTCCCCACAACTATATTATTCACAAAGGTCATTCTCATTATTGCAATATAGTAATTTGTCAGTGTAATGCAGTTAAATAAAATCTATAATCAGGTAAAATTATAGATATTTTAAACACTAAAACAATGTGAAATGTGCTTAATTGTAATTAAAATGTTTTTTAAAAAATCCTAAATGGTCCTAAAAAGGCTTAACTTAATGCAAAAAAATAATTTTGGGAGAAATTTGTCCCAGACATGTTCTTTTGTGAGATCTGCCCAATTACTGGTAAACAAATCTGTGTACGTTTTGTGTCAAGTCACGCTGTGAAAGTGAAGTACAAAGAGTTAATACACAGAAACGCCAAGCAAAAGGAAAATGAAGGCCTTCTTTTTCAAACAAATGTGGACAAATGCAGAAAATGCAAATGAAGAAGAGAAAAAAAACACACTGACCCATTTCATGTGATCTCGCACTGAGCTGTTGGAAAGGTGTGACATCGCAGTGATGAGAGTGGGTGTGTGTGTGTGTGTTGGATTACAGAGAACTTCGCTCGGGGCAGGGAGAGTGTTTAGAGACCACACAAGCCCCAACCATCAGGGGCCCAAGCCTAGAAACAGAAGGGGGGATATAAAGCCAGGGTAATATCCATCTCTGTCTATGATGTTGCCACACATCTAGCCCAACCGTGGACAAATCATGGCTTTTATTCGCTAGAATCAGACATTTTCCATGTCTGCATTGCCAAACCTTTGTTTATGTAGGCTTATAGGGCTGTGTTTTTAAGCCATGAGAGTTTGGCTTCAGATTAGCGTCAAGAGTCCCTAAATGACATCTGGAAACAAACCAGGTCAAAACTAAAACTAAGTGGAGTGGACTCTCATCGGTTCTGTCAAACTCAAATGGAAGGAATACATCCGAGGGTTTATGCCCTGTTGATTTTGGATTTGCTTGGTCGGATTCTGGAACTCACTGGAATAAAAAAACAGATTGATTTCAACCACCCTCTTTCCTTCCATCGCTTATCCCTGTGCAGCAGTCCGACTAACTCACCCTCAAAGATCCAGATAAACACAACTATAAATCATGAATGACCAGAATGAGGCACGGAAGCCACTGGACAATGACAGCAATTGCACAAGACAAAATTAACAAATTATGATTGCAATGACATATAGATCGAGGTGAGTGGGTGAATAATGTGATTTCCATTTATTCGGCTCGTGAAGGGATTTGGCAACCTGCAGGGTCCTGGAGGTTAAATTAATTCCAGGAGATAGAAAATAAAATTGCATCAGTCTAATCCCATGACAAACAGATTGCAATCTATAGCAAATCAAGCCAAAGATAACAAACTTTACAAGAACAACTCTACTGCGTCTATGTAACACACTCTATTATAACTCAATTAGCCTGAAATTATAGGTAATAAATCAAAACTTCTTTGCGGTTTGGTGTGCTTTTATTAGAAACCATGATATATGAATGCAAATTACAGCTTGTATTAAAAGTAACAAAATGCGCAAATTAGGATATTTACAATCTCAATTTCTGAGTGAAATTCATTTTTCTTCAGTCTGAAGTGTAAAGACATTTTTAATGTAAAGTCCTCCATTCATCCTGCAGCACAACAGGGCGCGAGTTTACCGTCTATTTAACTTCATATTTCAGTGGAATTAAAACGTGAATCTTTTTAAAATGTTACTGTAGGTTTAATAAAAGCAGCACCGCAGTCTGCGCGCATTTGTTTTACCTTACTCCTCTTCGTTTACAGTAGCCCAATGTTTTCTTGTCGGACAATCTTTTCAGTTTACAAACACAGAAAACGTTACCGGAAGTGCTCTCTGGGGAGAGCGTCTGTCACGTGATCCCCACACTGGCAACAAATAACAGGCTACTTCCGGTGTAAATAAAGTTCACGAGCGTCAATGAGGGAATTTATTTTATTAAAATGTCAAATGTTGTGGTGCTTGCAAAAAGTAACCTTTATTTGATATTTGGAAACGAGGAAATATAATTATACCCTTTCTAATATAAAGGTTTTAGTGACAAACATTGACGTTTTAATTTACAAATTTCAATAGAAAGTAAAACAAGTGACAACAAATTAAGCTTTCAGCTTCAAGGGACATGTTGAGCCTATGTATATTGACCTATTGTTTGGGTAATTCTCCTTTATAAAGGAGACTAAAGCAAAATTATGCAGACAATGCATTTAATACAATCAAGTCACTATACTATTAACTAACTTATACAATATCCTTATTAAATTATGGACACCAGAAAAAAAAAAATCTTGTGAGTACTTAAATTTAAAGCTATTTTTGAACAGTACACATAAAATCACCTTATTAACAGACATCACTGAAACAAGTGTGCTACAAAAAAATCACTCCTGTTTCTGTGAAAGCCCTTGACTCTGATAGAAAAGAGAGAGAGAAAGAGCGTGTGTGAGAGAGTGAGAGAGAGAGAGAGTAAGGGGAACAGCCCATGCTTTAGCCAATCAGAAACACTTTCCAACTGTGAATCAATCATTTTGCACATTCAGGTTTGCTGACATCACATGTACAGACACAGTGCGTCTCAATCCTGGTTCTGGAGGCCTCTACAGTGCAGATCTTGGATGTCGGCCTTATTTAATACACATGATTTATATAATCAGACTCATTAGTAAAGGCCCTAATAGGCTACCTAAAATTAGGTTTTCTAAATGAAATCAATACTTAGGTCGGCCAGAATCTATGAGATTCATTCACTTCATGACCTCTGTAGATGCATATATTTTTTTGCGAGCTTTCTCATTGAAGTCAGTATTATGTACCGCTTATAAGTCGACATTTTAGCAACCTTTAGAAAATTGCAACTTTAAACATGATAAGTTAAGGGGGGAAATAATGTGACATAGTCTATTGGTAGAGCATAGATATTGAAACAAACTACAGGTCCTTTCCTAGTTCCTCTATCTCATCAAGGAAGAAATCCATGTCCTTGGTGGTCAGCTGAGGAGAAACCACAACCATACGGAAGAAGTTGACGTGTTCATCCATGGGCTGGTATCCCACCATCATCGTGCCACGCTTCATCATTCTCTCTTTGATGACTGGCGCCACCTGATGGCGTACATTAGACATGACATTAGTAGCAATCATTCCGTGCTCAATAATGACATTTTCTGCCACATTATTTGTCATTCTACATTTAAACGAAGCTGACCTTTGATAACCTTTCCTGGTAGTCTGCACTGTTCTCCTTCCCTCTCAGACTGGGTGGAATGAACCAGAAACAAACGTTCACAAAAGGCCCCTATATTGGAAACCACAAACCATATATAAATATATAAACATGCATCATGTTTATGTAAACATTAGTATACTGCTTCGGGTTTGTATACAGTGCAACACTGTACCTTACAAACCAACTTGAAATTGTCCCTCTTCTCCATTTCTTCAACTAAATACCTAGTGCAGACATAAATAATAGATTATTAAAATATATATATATATATATATATATATATATATATATATATATATATATACGTATAAATAAATAAAACATACAGTAATGGTACATTTAGGTTTAAAATATTAAGCACCAAACTGTGTTCAACAATGACAATGATAATAACTGTTTGTGGAAATCAGCATATCTTAATGATATCTGAAGGATCGTGTGACAATGAAGACTGGAATAATGAGGCTGAAAATGCTACTTTGCATTACAGAAATAAATGTAATTTTAAATTATGTTCAAACAGAAAATCTAATAATATACTGCAATGCATTTAAGTAAATAGTGCATTAAGTCAATCGTGTTTAACAAAAAGACTGATGGTGTATTAATCAACAACAACATCTAACATATGCGTCAAATACCTTGCGAGGGCAAAGGCCTTCTCCACTCGCTCTGAAAGACCATGTGTTCCTATTGCCTTCCACATCAACCACAGCTTCAAACAATCCACCTTGCGGCCACACTGGATGGATTTGTCTCCCGTGTCTAGACTTGTATCGTAGAACTTGTCTTGCTGGAATAAGTAGGTTGCCTTGGCACTGTGACAGTGCATTAACAGATTCTACAGATTGAGTGAAGATAAAATTAGGAACAGTGAGTTGCACTTGTGTGCAAGTCAATATGAGTTCACTTCACAAATAAGCAAAAACATTGCATGAATTGACTTGCACGGGGTTAAAAGTAAAAGAAAAGAGAGATGGATTGCTACATAAGTGTTCATACCGTGGTATCTCTGAACAAAACCACAGAGCACTGCAATCCCGCCAGAAGCATTTTGTGAGGGTTCCAAGTCACAGAGTTTGCTCTGAGTGTTAAAAAAACAAACATTAAATGATATAGTCAAAAATGGACTACTTCTCTATCCGAATCACAGTGTTCAAACCTTTCTATTCCTGCAACCAGATGTTTATGTTTTTTGGAAAACAGCACGCTTCCTCCCCAAGCGGCCTGTAAAAAAGAGAGAACCAGACTGTATCAGTTAGAAATGGGTGAAATTCTGCAAACAAGGTGGGGGCCAAATGCATATAGACATGCTGCACAATAGTGTTACATAAGGTAAAAGTGCTGCACTTACATCAACGTGCATCCACATGCCGTTTCTTTCACTTATGTCAGCTATGCGGGTCAGAGGATCAAAGGCACCCTGCACTGTGGTACCCGCTGTGGCATTAACAAAAAATGGGACAGCATCCTAAAGGAGAAGCAGAGACAATGGTTAAACACCATTAACTTTTGACCATTGGACTTTTCATTAAAAAAAGTGATTTGTCACCCTTATGTCTTTCCAAATCTGTATGACCTTTTATTTCCATAGAACACAAAAGGAGATGTTTTGTCTAATGTTCACACACTGCTCTTTTCAATGCATGAAAGCAGACAATCAGATGTCTTTAGAACACTTTCTGGCTTATCTAATGTTGCTTTGTCCAAAAAACAGCTTGAACGTTCTGCAAAATACTTCCTTTTATGTTCCATGAAGGGAAGAAATTCAAATGCATTTGGAATGAGATAATAAATCATAATTTTTAGGTGAACTAAGTTCTCACTTACACAAACTGCTCTAAATTTACCATAAAGTTCATAATAAAATCATAATACTACCATTAAATATGAAACAGGGGTCAGCAGGGATGCCTTGAATTGATCACAAATGAAAGTAAATATTTATAATGTTTTACAACTTTCCTTTCTATTAATTCTGAAAAAACTGTTTTCAGCATGAATGATTTCTGAAACATCATGTGACACTGAAATTTCAGCTTTGCATCACATGAATAAACTTTTTAGTATATTAAAATATATATTTTTTTATTATAATAATATTTCACAATATTATCTTCAAAAATAAAATAAAATAAAATCTGTATTGGTGAGCATAAAAGAATATTTTCAAAAAAAAAAAAAAAAATCATCTTACTGATATAATTTCAATATTTACTTGTGATTTTGCCTGCACGATTTGTGCCTCCAGGTCCTCTGGTATCATGCTGCCACTGTAGGGGCACAAAAAAACATTTGAAACAATTTAAAGTGAAACACTGGTTTTCCAAAATGTGTTAAGAGATAAGTTCCTGTACCTTTCATCCACTTTTACAATGAAAATGTTGTCCGTTCCAATACCAAGGAAAGCAGCTGCTTTTTTCATTGAGTAATGACTCTAAAAAAAAAAAATGTATACAGTTTTAATAATACTGCTTTATTTGCTATTTTAAATCTAAAATTAGAACAAATGGGTCTTGTCTTTTTGCCTGTTGTGATGTAAATATAGCCATTCGTGGTGTGGCCCACAAGCCTTGTGTCTTCACTTGAGGGAAGGCCCAGTACCGTGCAGCGTTCATGGCATACATGTTGGACATTGAACCCCCAGGACAAAATATCCCGTCTCCTTCCGACCAGCCAACCAGAGAGCGAAGCTTGCAGAGCACCTCCTCCTCCATCAGGACAAACACCGGAGCCACTTCATAAGTGTATCTGTGAAAACTTCACACTGAGTATGTTGCAGATTGAGCAGTCATGATATGTATTCATAGTATTTATTAAAGAAATAGATTTGGGGAACTTATTGGAGAAATGTAGCAACATCACTTGCTCACCAGTAGATCCTCTGTTGTGAATGGGTGCCATCACAAAGAAAGTCTGAACATCTGATAAGTAATCCACAATAATCCGGTCCATCAGTGAATGTCTTGTGTAGTGAAAAGCTGCATTGGGTTTGTTTCTTACAAACATGCCGCTTTTCACAACACAAGACATTCATTGATGGACTGGATTCTTGTGATGTTTTTATCAGCTGTTTGGACTATCATTCTGACGGCACCCATTCACTGCAGAGGATCCATTGGTAAGCAAGTGATATAAAGCTACATTTATCTGATAAATAAATCTGTTCTGATGAAAAAATAAACTGACCTACATCTTTGATGGATGAGTAAATTTGAACTATTACTTTAAAAAATGTTATGATGTTTTATTTCTATATTTTCTGTTTTCATTTGTAGCAATTTTATCTCTTAGTTATCATTTATTTTTTAAAATTTATATTGTGCATGTACATTTTCAGTTAATGATAACAACATTCTTTGCATTATCTTAAAATTTCAGATCCTAATTTCATCAATCTCTAATCAACACAGTTTTTAGATAGTGAAACCAGCGGCTCCGTGCTGTTATCAAACGGTGTCATCTGATAGCTTCAAGTGCTCTGATAAGTTACTTATTACTATGACAACAAAGTTTAATGGAAAACTTCAGTGTAACAGCTTACAATTTACTTCAACACTTTTTAACCCCTCAGTTATTAAAACGGCATTCGTTTTTTTCAGCACTCATCTGAGATCTTTAAAAAGGCACATTCATTGTAACACATTAACATGAACAACTGAAAATGTCTATGTGGAAGTTCATTCACACATACTGGCTGGTGTTGAGGGATTCAGTGAGGAGCCGTCCTGTCAATGCATGGTAGTCCACACCAGCAAACAGCTGATTGAAGAACCGAGGATGACCTGTGAACGAAAAAAGGCTCTGGATCAGGATGTAACCGCATATTCAAGATTTAGGAGGAACAAATGTAATAATTTCAGAATATAGGATAACCGCTAATTTGAATAATTAGTGGGATTGGATCGAAGCACGTGCAACATACAGGTTTTAACACTGTATCTGGCCACATCTCGAACCCTCTGCAGTAACTGCTTGTGAGATTCTCCATGCTCTCTGAGATCAAGGTCCAGAAGAGCTCTCAGCTGATCGGGATCTTTCCACTCACACACCTGTGAACGCAAAGCCATGCAGTTGATCTCCCGAGATACAAGATAAGATAGGAAGATGCAGAAGTTGTTAAATGGGATGATAAATTCTTGAAAAACTTAACCTTCTCCTTCAAGTCAGTTCCTTTGTGAAGTATCTCCTCCATAATCACACTGAAAGCCTCAGTAAGAAACAGCTTGCCATCTGACTCATACATGTCCGATTCTTCCAGGTGGACATAGCCATTCATATATTCTGTGAGATACATATACAAGTACATATATTACTAAATAGGAGAATACAATATGATAAAATAAACCAATGTTCAATAAATAATTCATTTTAATTTAGGCTATTAACAGAAACAACTCTTCAGAAACTACTCCACATGATATAGGATTAAAACACAAATAAGCAACAAATATGCGGCTATGCAACACTACCGTTTTTCCCCTATTGTTTTGCATTTTATTTTTTTAGCAAAAAAAAAAAGAAAAAGAAAAAAAGTTTAAATAGGCTACTATTTTTTTTTTTTTTTTACAATTCTGTAAATTATGACAAAATTTACTGAAATACTACGAAAAAACTAAAATTTCTTACTTTTGATTAATTCTGTGAATTGTCTGTGTGTATGTGTCAGCCTCATATCATAATAATATCAACGTCATATCATCTTCACATGGTTTGTTACTGATCTGGTGATCAATGTTGTCCAGAAGCAGCCTGATCAAGATCTCAGAGACTGATCCTAACCCTACCAGCTGTTATTAAAGCTGATCCATCATGTGGACCAGACCGGACCAGCCTAAAACTACTGGACTAAATTATCTATTTCATTTAAAAGACATGGATTTTATGTATAAATTCCATTGCATACTGCATTATAATACATACATATAATTGATATAACTTTAAAAAGCAATCGACCATAAACGCATTCGTTCTACTTCCCCTGATGTCCCACTTTTGATGAACTCTAACTGGCTTTGGTTACCAAGCAGCGCCACTACTCCGTGCATAATACGGAATTCAGCAGATGTGCACATCCAATCAGAAATCATAGTCAGTTTTATAATAAACACTATAAATACCATTGCAACAATCGCGATATTTTATGATGGGAAAACGTCATCAACGCCCCATTTCTTTTTCTTTTTTTATGGAAATATGACACCAAAAAGCAAAATGGCTGTCAGAAAGAATCAAAACCAGAAAGATTTAACTGTAATATGCAACTTTTTGCTTTTGTTAAGAATCAAGCTAATATTTCGTGCAACCTTTTTCTGTTTACTGTTTTTTTTTCACACTTTATTTAGCATCCAAACTTGAGGTAGATGAAAGCTGTGAGGGGTGTCACGTTTCAAGTTCTGCGACTTAGTTTTTATACAATGCATCATTCATCAGCAACTCGAAAAATTGCCATTCCCAACCCCGTATACCTGCAGTTTTTCCTGCTTCTATAAGGCACACAGTTCTCGTACTGTTACAGTATTACATGATCAGACTGAAATGCACGATTTAGTAAAACTATTAAATGAGTGCATTTAAGGGAACTACATGCGTGCAATCAAAAACAAACTTCTCACCTTTAGATGAGCTCATTGTGATGTTTTATGTCCTTTCTGTACTCAGCACATGAAACTCCACTGTAGTATCTGGTGTGGTAAGGATGCCTCGAGACCCTCAGTGGTTCATCGCAAGATCCAGCCTTCATATACGTGGATGCACACGCCCGATTCGTCAAGTGACATCCTATAATTGGATTAGAGTGATATGGGTGTGTCAACAAAAAATCAATCTTTAACTTAAAAAAATACCTTTCTGAAGACCCAGTTGATATGAGGCTGCATGCAACTGTCAAGTACATATTTGAATAACAATATTTCCAGCATTATTTTCTTAAAATGCTGAGAATATCTTACCATTGGATGGTTTTATTTGCTGGGTCCTGCATCTTAGTTGATAAGAGGCAGGTATATTTACTGACTCACACACAAGCAACCAGTGAGAATGATCGATACAATAACTTAACATGTTATATAATGAGACACACACACACACACACACATTCATTTAGGTAATGCATGCTACAAAACTGAGGTACAACGTTCAACATCTTCCTAACTCCGCAGCGTTGTTCTAAGTTCACATTAGACTGTTAGAGTTTGCTGATGAAAGAAAGATATATCCTTCCACGTATGTTTGTCAGATTGCACAACGATCCCAGATCATCCCACACACACTCACAAGAGTGGAATGGAATGTCACAGGGTTCAAATAAAGCCTGGACCGATGCAGGTCAGTTATTTGCATGTTAAGGCATTTTGCTGTCATCCAAAAAAAAAAAAGGAAAAAAAATCATTTGGAACATCCCCCCCCAAAGATTTGGAAATTATATTTTATTCGCAGCTTCATTACAAATTTTTCTTCCTGGATTTTACAATTTCATCGATGTTTGTACATAATAAATCCTTTAGACATGTTCCAGCTTTTCGTTAACCAAAATCGATAAAATATAAAACTAAAAACTGAATCAATATAAAACAAAAAAATGTACATGGCCAACAAATGCAATTTAAAAATAAATTAATAAATAGAGTACAGAGATTCTGATTAACAGTTGATTTGTAGATTTTCCATTCTTCACTATCCCTAACCCTAAAAAAGTTATAAAAAACTCTGCAGGAGCCAGTTATTTATAACTTATACCTATAAAACAATAAAAACATATCTGATAAACATCTAAATTATACAATAAAACAAGCTATAACACAATAAAATATAACCTCAACCTTTTATAATAATGCCAGTAACGATTCATGTAGTTTTTTTTATTTATTTTTATGACTTTTTTTTTTTTTTTTTTTACAAATAACCCATCACCAGAAACATGATCAATTTGCAAAACAGTAATAAGACATAAAACTACATTAAGTAACAAAACAGTGCAAAAAGGTACAAAAAAAGGACAATAACAGGAAAAAAAGTAACATGAAATGCAATTCATGTAAGCATGATAACAAATTTGAAATCACCAGGTTGCAATCTATCAAATAAAACAAGTATTATAATCCCAAAGCAAAAGATTCCATGAAGTCTGGCAAGACTAGATGCTGTTTAATGACAAGCCTGTGCAGTGGAATAGTACAAAGCTCCGCCTTCAATCCTATCACCTGCTTGGCAGGCAAAACAAGGGTGAACAAGGGTGAACAAGGGTGAAACACCAGGGTGAAAAAGCATCAGGGTGAAACAACGTGATATTTGCCGAGAGAGCGAAGGTCGCCGTTATGTTGCCAGATAGCGTTCTCTATTGGAACATAAAACTTTTTAAACTTCCGTCATAAACATGAGTCTCCCTTATCCGTTCATGGAATCAGTTCAAGTTTTAAGACTTTGATAAAAGCTTTCACATTTATTTACTTGTAAAGGAAAACATTATTCTGTAGAATGCATTAAGATGGAATGCTACAATACAAATAATGCAATTTGTACCATCAGAAAGCAAACACAAGCTGAAGTGCAATCTAAAAAAGTAGGAATGGAACTTGATCTCTCAGGAAGAAATAAGCTTAAGAGAAAAACAATCAAGTAATAATGCCATAAAAAAATAAAACATTGGAATAAAACAATGACATGGACAGTTAACTCAGTCTAGAACCTTTTTTGAAAAAAAAAAAGCATTACAAATGTAAATGCATTACATTGTTTTTTAATCTTAGCTTATTTGACAATGATATTTGCAAAAAAAAAAAAAAAAAAAGTTTGCACAGTAAGTTTAAGAAAAATATTTGAAATGCCCACATTTTAGCTAGGTGCGTTTGAAAGTTGCCCTATTATTTCAAGCATGCATCTGACTTATACATAGCATTTACTAAAAGAAAAAAAAAACTATCAAAATATGAAAAAGGTTAATAGAACTGACAAGCAGTTATAGTTCCCTCTAGTGTTACATTTGCATGTCTGCAAGTGCTACATGTATAAAAAGTGCTGCAGCTGTCAACTTCAAAACCCAGAGGACTAATTCACCATGGGTTCCCTTGAGATTTTCATATGGGTTTTTATAACTGGATTTTTAAAGAGATAGTTCGCCTAAAATTCTGTCATAATTTACTCATAAAAGAAGATGTTTTGAAGAATGTTCCCAACCAAAGAGTCGACGGTAGCCATTGACTTCCATAGTATGCAAAAAAACATAATGGAAGTCAATGGCTACCGTCAACTGTCTGGTCACCAAGGTTTGGAACAAGTGGAGGGTGAGTGAATGATCACAGAATTTTCATTTTTTTCATGAATTAGTCTTCTGGGTTTTGATGGCTCCTCTTAGCAGCCTCAGCAGTTTTCCAACAGGAAGTTGAGTTTGAGAGTGTCCAGGCCGTTCTCTTCCTGGGTTAGCAGAGAATGGAGATGAGCTGCCGTGGCTTGTTCCCTCTCACGCATGCTCCATTTTCGCAGCATGGTGAAAACCCGCATTTTGTGTTGGCTGTTGTCCTCCTCGATCTGCTGAAGAGTGGTGGTGTTCATACCCAGTGCCATGATCCCCACCTCCCTCCAGCTGTTCCCGATGCAGCCGGCCACCATCATCATCTCCTTCTCGCTCACCATCCTGGAGTCTGAGAAAAAGCAAAGTTATGTAATGAACCAGCGCTGTCATAAAGCTGCTACTTAAGATGCAAAGCAGAGGTGTGTACTGTATGTGACTCACGCAACGGCTTGTTTTCCACTTCCTGACGTCGTTTTGCTGTCGTCTCTGATAAACCAAAATCATTTACAAATTACAAATAGATTACAGCATGTACTAGAAAGTTTGAAGGCAATGGAGTGAAATAAATAATATATACATATGCAAAGTATACTATTAGGATCTTTTTTTAATATAATAATAAAAAAAAAAAAAAAAGAACACTACAAAACAGTCAAAGAAGCTTTACATTAATAGAACAGGAAAATAACAGTGTTTATATTGCAAAATTCTTCAATTATAAAAACAAATTGCTTTTAAAACAAATTTAAATTAAATGAAAGCAGCTCTACAGATTTTCAGGACAATTAAGCTTGTTATGTCCCACAATTGTCTTTTATTTGAATTCTCATTACTGTAACAATAAAATTGATGTTATCTTTGTCTTCCAGTATTTATACATTATGGTAGCATTTATTGCATGTAATTATTTATAAGTTAAATAATTTGATATATATATATATTATATAATTAACTGTAAGACAGTAAAAAATAACTATTACTGTAATAAAAAAAACAACATTAAAAATTAAAACAAGTTTAAATAATGAGAATAATATTCAAAAGTGTCACAATGCCAAGATTCTAGGGGTGTTAATGGTAGATAATGGAGGATTTACAACGGCTGAGTGTAAGATCATACCTGTGTTTTTTGGTTTCTTGCGTTTGTTGATTTGCAGCTTTTGAAGGAAATGCAGTTTAGGAAATGTCTCTTGCATGTCTTGCGTTTTCAGCAACTTCAGGAAATTCAGAGCAGCCTTGTTGTCTTTGTGAATCACATAATCCAAGATTTCCCGTACCTGTTTTGAACGCATGTTCGTGTCCTTGATGTTGTTGTACTCATTGTTGGACAGTATGCCCCTGGCATGGCAGTGCTGAAGCAGAATATCTGGATCTCCTGTCAGAGCCTCCAGTAGCTCTGTCTTGAGTCTCCGAATGAGCTTGATGCCATCTACAGGCCCATCCATCGCCTCTTGTGCTTGATCAGTGATGTGAAAAACTCGATTTGACACTGGCTTTCAAACTGAAGATTAAGGCTCTAATAAAATCAGAAAATTAAATTGTTTTAAACGCTTGACGACTACAAAACAGCATATAGCATGTACTAAAATACTTCATATTTTGGCTAGAGGCAGCAATATAAAGAACAGATCAACAGATGAGATTGTAGCTGAAGCATCATGGGTGCAGCCGAGATGAAGGAAGTATCTTTTTCATGATCCCTCCCACTGAAGTTGTTTTTAAAAACTGCACATGCTCTTTGTTATCACTTTCGAATTATGAAATATATATAGCGGATAGATTTTAAGCCTATATGCGTATGCTGAGAATGCAC
This sequence comes from Carassius auratus, assembly GCF_003368295.1. Classification (NCBI taxonomy): domain Eukaryota; kingdom Metazoa; phylum Chordata; class Actinopteri; order Cypriniformes; family Cyprinidae; genus Carassius; species Carassius auratus. The sequence goes on from NC_039265.1 coordinate 17,479,165, forward strand.
AAATTAATTCGTGATTATTTTATTGTTGGTGTATACTAGCGCATCTTTCTTTGAATTATCTGCAAGGGACTTTCCAGTTTAGCGACCCACAACTAGAGATGCGTCATCTTTGTTTACTTTCAATAAACGGCTATGGCGCACATTTGAACACATTTGTACATTGGTTTAGTTTGCTCAGGAATCATAAAATATTCAGCGACAATTACTAGTAGCTATATATTGATTAAAAAACACTGGCATCATTAGAGAGAAGAGCGCGGGAAACTGAAGAGAACAAAGAGATAGTTATTTTCTCAAATGATGCACAACATTCAACACAGGCTTTCATTTCCGAGCCACTTCCGATTTAAAATAAACAGCGTTACTGTTACAAATTAGTAACAATGTTACGGTTCCAAATTCGCGCGCTCTCTTTCCTTTCAAAAATTATTTTTTAGAAACTGAAAGTTTAAAATGTTGAGTTTTTTTTCGCCTGCACAAAGATATAGAAAGTATCAAACGGAAGTACCCTACACACATGAATGAAATCATATTTAATTAAGCACGAAAGTAAATTTAGTTTACCTTAGTTTGGCGGAGAAACGTTTGATGGCTCGTTCACACTTCATCCGCATGTAATGTGATATTGATACAAAAAAACAACTGCTGCTACCGCCCCCTTCTGGACAGGGAGTGTTATTAATCTACCTACAACTGATGCTATTTTTAGTATGAACCTGTACACTTTCACTATCGACAACTCATTTCTAAATGCCACCATCTTTTTATACTAATTAATTCATGCTGAACTTAAAAGAGAGCCTTGATTTGTTATTCATAAGTTACTCTAAAATGAGTCGTGAATGGGAGTGTGATGATGAAACCATAATTCTGCTTTAGGGAAGTGATGAACTGCTGAGACAGAAATAATAAAGCCGCAAACTAGGAAGAAAGTAGCTCTGCGCTGGTCACATCTATCTCTGTCTCATTTTGTTTGTGTCCACCTTCTAACCTGCTTAACAATTGCTAGACATGTCTAAGAAAGAATGATCACCATTTACATTATTTATAATTGATAATAACCATCTTCTTGTCTGGCTCTGACAGGATAAGTATGGCCTGATTGTAGGGATGTGTCTTGCGAGAACGTGACGAGAATACTTTGCAATAACAATTTGCTGTTTACATAGCTGCTAGATTAATAGTTTAAAGATGGCGTTCTCAATTCAAACACCCACGCGATGTTATTCCTGAATGACAACGATTCAGCTAAGTCTATTATGAGTGTCAGTGGAGCGTGAGAAGCACGTTTTGTCACTGCCCATGTTAATTAATCATTCATGCTGCAGCTGATCCAGAAAGAGCAACACAAACAGTATTTTCAACCACACATCATTATTTTTGTGTTAAATACATTTAAGTGACAGAAGTACTGGGATAAAAGCAGTATGGGACAAAAACAATTCTCTTTACAGTAACAATCAAAACGAAAGTATCTTAACATGTGTATGTATTGTAACGCAATATCCTCTTCTGCCGCCAGATGGCGACAAACTGCCGGTTAAAAAAGTATTTGTAATTGAATGGTTGTTTCAAAATATTCCAACTGAGAAACAGGTCATGAATTGAGACACTGACTCCTTCATTCATTTATTTATTTTTTATTTTGTTCAAATGTGTGTGTATATATATATATATATATATATATATATATATATATATATATATATATATATATATATATATATATATATATATATATATATATATATATATATATACTTTTTGAACATTTTTTTTTTCAAAACCACTAGGACATTTTTAGTTATTTTGTTTAGTTTTCTAATCTTTTTTTTTTCTTTAGAATCGTGAGAGAATCGTGATCTCCAATTTATAGGCCTATATATTAAAACAAAACATGATTCTCAATTTATCCAGAATCCTGCAGCTCTAGTTTACATGTTGTTTATTGCTGCATATAATTCATTAAAATAGAAGTTTAGTTTTATAAACTACAAGCTGATTTTAAAACATTTTGCACCAAAGTATTTTGCATTTTGTGTTTTTCAGTTGAATAAAATACTATTTTTTTCTATATATTTGATAATTGAGGATTTCTTCAAAAAAAGTCTGAAAATCTTGTCTGGTCTCGATCTCATGAACACAGTCTCGTGTCTCATCTTGTCTCGTGGGAAAAGTGTATTGTCACACCCAGACCTGATTTTGATTATGAGGAAGTTTCATTTGTGATTAAGTTTGATAAAAAAAACTCCATTTAACAGTTTAGCTTTTTTTGTGTGTCCATTATGTATATTTGAAGAGTTCAGATACAAAAACCTGAAATTGTCCTCTAAAATGAGCATTTTTCTCAGGCTCCTATGCTTATGTTAAGTTATTTCACTTCAATGGCAGTGAAAATAACCTTTTCACTGTCATTTAAGTTAAATTACTGAACCTAAACATATATAGGAGCCTGAAAAAAATGCATAAGAAAATTCATAAGAAAATGTCAAAATTTCATGTATTTCTGTTTTATCGATATCTATTAAAACGTGAATAAATGTGCTCAGTAAAATAAATACAATAATATAGTGAGATAAAACAAATAAAGCATAGCATAATACAAATAATTAAACAACAAAATATTTAACATTATTTGACATTTGAATAGATTTTTTTACATTTATTTATGAAATTAATTAATTTATCCATTTGAAAACATTTTTCTGAAGAAACACACACACACACATATATATATAATGTTCTGTGAGTGGGATAAAAAAAATTTTTTTTTTATTTTATATCAGATGACAATTTAATAAGAATCTCCAATAAAAAAAGTAAATAATATGAAAAAAAATTGTTGCACACAACTTACAATCTGTATTGTCCTACTGAATTTTTCTTTTGATTTAGGAGTGAAATATGAGCCGGATGTGGAGGCGGGACTTTTGCTCACTTCCAGGAATCTTGTGGGATTCCCAGACTGAGTAGAGGCCTTGTTGACTCAGTCTGTCCTGCTGAGAGTCTGATGATGAACTGCTGAGCCCGGAAGTGGGAGGAGCCTTACCTGTTAGGTGCAAAGCAGCTCTCTTCCCATTGGCTGAGAGCAGTCAGTATATTTCCTCACTCACAAACAATGTGAGAGTGAACAGAGGCAGAGTGTTCAGAGCATTTAGAGGCCAAGAAGAAAACTCTCAGCACATCCACTGAAAGAGGAGGCTTGATCGACTGTAAGCTTAAAGTAAGTATGTTTAAATGTGTGTTTCATGGGCCTTTGTTTTGTTGATGAGTTCAGAGGGAACACAAGCTTGTCATGTTTTGATTTTTGAATGCATGCTTCATGGTTTTGTTTGATTGAGCTGCTTCTCACTTTTCAATTTGCTTTCAATAGTCTCACAATCATATGTTTCTTTAAGAGGCCCTGGAGTTGATTTATCTAACTTTCTAAGTGAATTTAAAAGAGATACAATGTACTGAAAAAAGACTTTTTCATAGAGACACTGCATTTTTGTGGAAAACGGGTTAATATGTAGTTTAATGCTAAATGTTATCAACATTATTTGTTATCCACGTTAAATGAGCACATACATTTCAGCATTATTTGTGCATTGCATCAATTGTCATGAAAATTTTGTTGTGTGAATTAAATAACTAAACAACAAAATATTTCAGAATTATTTATATTTATTTATTTAAAATAATCTCAGCAATTTAAAAGGAAATGTACATTAATTTGAAACAAGATTCTGAGGAAACAGAATTGCGTTTTGATACTTTTTGATTTTTTTTTTTAAACCATAATGACTTCTGAGATATTGGAACCCTTCTGATGATATGCTTAAAAGTAAGAGGAAGTCAAACCTCTGGGAATAAAAAAGTGAAGACTTGTCTAAGCATGCTGATGTGATGTGACCTGAGTGTGATATTTCTGCTTCACTGAATTCTTCTGAAGGTTCCCATGTCATTTAAGCAGAAGCCTGTTGTGTAGGCTGGATGGATGAGTGTCTACTTGAAGCAAATCGGCAATTTTGGAAAGCCCTCGACTGTAGTTTGTTGACTTTTAGAAAGTCCTGATTTATGAGCTGAGACGAGAGAGAGTGTCTCATCTGCTGAGTCACATCCTAATGTCTCAATTCAAGAGATCCTTGAGAAAACATAGATAATAAAACTCATTGCTGTGTTTCTTTGATTTGATATTTTCTCAGGCACCAGACTAAATGGCAGATTAAAAGTCTGTTTATGGTTTGATGTAATCTGAGGTAATGATGACTCAGTTGCTGTCAGCAGCGTCAGTGATGTTTTAACTGGGAATCTGCTTCTTCCCAAAAACGAAGCCATTTGCTCAACTGAGAACATGTTTGAACTGATATATTTCTAAAGCTAATGCTGGCTAATTTGAGGAATTAATATTAGCATTATTGAAACCTAATGATGGTTATTTACTGAGAAAATCACTGTGACGAGGGAAATTCCTTTCTGATCCTAATCTTTACATGGATAATTTCCAGCAGTCTCTGTCTATACATGTAAGACTCTCACCTGTGTGTACATGATGAACTCATGGGGAAAGAGAGGGTTGCTCACAGGTGATTGGTTTCCCGTGAATTTTATAAGTATCTTAACAAACATGAGCGCATGTGATAAGAGCATTGCTCCACTATTTCCCGTGACATCAGGCATGAGTCTGAGCATGTATGAATGATCAGGTGAGCAGCTGCAGGTGTTGTGCACTGATGCCGAATGATGACTCATTCAAGAGTGACATGAGAAAAGAGTCATTCATCCCGCTTTTGAATGTCCCGCAGGTGTTTTGGGGATATCATGATACATTTGATTTGTGCAATCACACGGTTGCATAGAATAATTGGATGCCTTTTTTTGCAATGCTTTTTTATTGTTTGATTGTACGGTTTTCAGTTTTCTAATAAAATAAAATTAACCACATTTCTATCTACACTCTGAAAAATATGGGTTTTCACTGTGATGCCGTAGAAGAACCTTTTTTGGTTCCCTAAGGAAACTTTTAACAGTTCTTACAATAACCAATTCTTTTATTCTATAGAACTTTTTTTTCATAGTCTATACTTTTAGAAATAAAAGTTCTTTATTGGCATTTATTATGTCATGAAGAACCTTTAACATCATGGAACCTTTTCAATGCATAAAAGATTCTTTAGGTTTTTTTAAATGCTCTTCACATAAAAAAAAAAAAAAAATAATACAAAAAAAGATTCTTCCAAGAAAGGTTCTTTGAGGAACCAAAATGTTTTTTTCTATGACTTTGCTGTCTTTTCTGAACTTTTTATTTTTAAGAGTTTAAAGAACCTTTTGTGGAAAAGAAAGGTTCATTGATTTTAAAAAGGTTCTTCATGGAACCATCAATGCCAATACATAACCTTTATTTTTAAGAGTGTATTGGAAAAATCATGACTTTATCATATGATATTGTAATAGATTTTAAAAGTTCAATAAGTGGTACTAAAAAATCTAGCTTTTCCATATATATATATACTTTTTTTTTTTTTTACTTTTTTTTTTTTGAGAGTCTATGATTATATAATCATCAAAGGAGCAAGTCATTTTGTCTTCATTTTAATATCTGAAATGCCTGTGTCCTAACAGAAATCCTACTGAAGACATCAGGAAACCAAGATGGCAGTCAGTTCTTTTCATCGTGGGCAATGGGCTTCACAGTCCTTGCGAGTTACGGCAAAGGAGCTCTCCATTGTTGGTGTGCGAGGCAAAAACACAGCCATTGCCGAGCGATTTTCCAAGTAAGCAAATTTCAGGATTTGCATATCTAAAACTAATCTCACTTGTCCTTTTAACCTCTCCAAATTGCTTTCACTTCAGCACTCTTTTAGTGCTCTTTATAGCTTGTTACTAAACCTTTTTACAAGGCACCACTGTTTTAAAAGAAAGCTGCTGTTTTGTTCTGAATTGGTTTATGATGTTCAGACCTCTGCTCCAACATTATCAGGTTCATCAGTAGAAAGTACTGTCAGATCTTCTAGTGATACTGTCAACACCCAGACACATAGTCAATGAGGAAATTGAATACAGTTGAACCTTATTACAAATGATATATTTTACATAATTTACTTGCATACCTATTAGAACTCCCAATACTTATTTATTTCTTGTTTTAAAAATGTTTAAAAAAACGCTTCGGATCGAAGTTCCAAACTGAATTCCTCATTTTCAGTCTGGTCTCAGATATCGGTCTGCTAGCGTATATGTTATCTGCTGAGCGACTCATTAGAAGCAGCTCGGTCAGTGTATTTCCTGTGTGGAGGAATTTCTCAAAGCATCTGGAGTTGTTCCAGTGCATCTCCTGCTAGATTTTCTAATGTCTTTTTCAGCGATCTGCTTTTGGCTTCCTCTCTACACCTACATCAATGACTTCACCATCCCAAGTACTGTAGATTTGCCAGCTGGCTTAGTGAGCATTAAAGTATTCAAAGTGAAGGAGTAAATAGCTTAGAATCTGATTACTGACCCGTGATAGGTGTGGGCACACATAAATCATTTATTTGGTATTCGGCTGTTTTAAACTGTCGCGTTTGTTCAAGCCTGCAGGACTGTGATTATAATCATTTTTTTTCACTCATGTCTTTATCAATGTTTTTCTTTCCAGCGAAATTACATTTAAAACCAAGGGTTAGTTTGAATGGATTTCCTTTGAAAATCAGATGAACTTCCTGCTTTCGGTGCTTGGGAATTTTTTTCAATCCTTCCAACAGATGGTTAGTGTATCTGAAACCTCTTTAGTGCTAGATTTCAAGTTTTGCCATAAAAATAAAACTGGAAGCAAAATCAAGACATTCCAGTTCATCGGTTTGCACTGCCACATGTGACCACTAGGGGCCACCAATGATCAAAAGTGATTTTTATTACTAGGCAGATAAAAGATACATCTCAGAACAGAGAAGGCAAGCTTCTGAGGATTGCTTTATTAACTTCTTCATAGAAACCAGCTATCCTTCATGAGTTTGTGAGTGAACACCGCTTCATTTCTTCTCAGGTACCAGAAGGCAGCAGAAGAAACAAGTTCAGACAAGAAAAAAGTAAGTTCTCACCACTTTGCTATTCATTATCTAGCTCTCTATCTGGAAACTGCACTACTATACTGCTGCTGCTGCTGTTTACACACACATGCATTCAGTGTCCAGTCATCACAATCCCTATTTAGACGTCTTAATCTGGAGGTAATTCCTATGCGCTTTACATAACTGCCCCAGTCAATCTGTGTCTTCTGAATGGTAGTTTCTTCATAAATAAAACACTGCTAGGAGCTTCATTGAGGGGTGTAAGAGTTTGTCAGGAGCTGGAGAAATGAGGAAGAACAGGATGATACCCTTGTGGATGTAGGTATGAACTATGTTATTGTATTTGGAAGAGAATGCAGCTGTTTTGGTATAGGTTAAGGTTTTGTCAAACCTTTTTTTTATTATTATTATTTAAGGTTTTGCTTTCTGTCCAGTGGTTAAACTGAACCTTAAATGTTAACCCCTTACACAACCTGGACATGTGACGAAGCTTGTAATATCTTTCACAAACTTTCTTTTTTTCCCTGTTTCCTGTCACTACTTCCTCTCTTTATGTTCTTCCTGGTTCGTCTGTCCTGTTGTAAGGGGCTTGGCCTAGTTCCCTCATGCAGATAGTTTCGAAAGACTAGCATCTGGTGCTGCATTTTTTTTCTCCCCCTCATTTCCACCAGCACAGTCTGAGGGAGCCACTCCTTCCATTTGCCGGGTTTCTAAAGGTTTTGTAGTCAACCTTTTTTCTAACAAACTAACAATGATTTAGTTTATCCAATCTCTACTAATCTAATATATTGACAAGATCCTCTCAATCATTTTTATCTGCTTACTGCTTTTCCTTAGTCTTTTTCTGTGTCAAAATTGTCATTAAAGCCCTGGAGACTTTCAGATAGTAATGTTTTTTTTTATTATTTTTATCATGAGTGGTGTTTATATAAGTATTTTTAATTTGATCAAAATTTAAGATTGAGATATCTAAATCTGTATATACTGTAACTTTATTTCTTTTTTTTATTATTGTTTAAATTTCAGTTTAGATAGTAATAGAGCAGTTCAGTCAGACTCCATTGTCTTCTGTCGAGATTGGTTTAAAAGTTGAGAAACCCCAGAAGTGAACGCTGTCCTGACAGTCTCTTTGTTCTTTTACAGTCTTTAGAGAAGTCGACTCCTTCCTTGCGCAACGGCAATCTGAGTGTCCTAAAGCAGCTCTGGGAACAACCAGCCGAAACGCCTACATCTCCAGAACCCCAAACACACTCCAGACAGCAGGAGAACCATCAGCGACAGCCTTTAGATCGCAGTCTTAACACCTCACTGGAGTCCACGGACGGCCAACTTGTTGACGGCACAGAGACCCAGTTGTTCAGCGACAGTGACCAGGCGATGGAGAAGTGGACGCAAAGAGATGTGCCCATCGAAAGGCCCACAGTGCCTCTCAACAGTCTGAAGATGATGTTTGAGAAAGGCGAGACCTCTCACAACAATGTAAGTACAAATAATGATCTAAACTGGACTTCTAGGCAGTTTAGTAGATAACAGTACGTGTGTGTGTGTGTGTGTGTGTGTGTGTGTGTGTGTGCGTATGTGTGCAGTTTAAAAGGGCGTGTGCAATTTAAAAGCCTGACCCCTTAACTTTTTTCCTCTATTTTTAACTCTATTTTTTCCATCGCACAAATGTTAACTGAGACATCTTATAATAAATAATCAGTATATTAGAATGATCAGCTTTGATAACAGGAATAAATGAGACTTTAAAATTTAGAAAACTGTTTATAATATTTCAAAATATTACGTTTTTTGATCAATTAATGGCAGCTTTGGTGAGCGTAAGAAACTTGTTTTAAAAATATTACCAACTCCGAACTTCATTTTGAAGGGTTGTATAATTTATGAATGGCCTGTTATTGCAGATTGTTTCACGTTTATAAATGTTCAGGTCGGACTTGGAGGATGTTTTGCATTGTGACTCATGTAGTACAATACAGTAGTATGTCTACACATATGTCCCCTTAAAGGGTTAGTTCACCCAAAAATGAAAATTATGTCATTAAAAACTCACCCTCATGTCGTTCCAAACCACTAAGACCTCCGTTCATCTTCGGAACACAGTTTAAGATATTTTAGGTTTAGTCCAAGAGCTTTCTCTTCCTCCATTGAAAATGTATGTACGGTCTACTGTACTGGTTTGCATCGGTTTTCGGATCACCAGTAGTGATGGGAAGTTCAATTATTTTCTGCGAACCAGTTCTTCTGGAAAACTGTTCACCGGTTCTTATGCGCTCGATGTAATGACGTCATTGGCGATGATTGCCCTTGATTCAAGCCTTTGGTTTACCCACGCTCATAACATTAGCAACAGAATCAGTTCAGAATCAATCACCAAAAGAATCAGTTTGGTTCAGACGCTCTGTTTGTCAGTCTGCTTCACACTGAATCACGCATGCGCAGTATCATCAGCTCCTCGATTCTCGAATCGGACACATTTGACAGAAACGGTTGTCAGTTCAGTGTACTGGTGATCTGAAAACCAATGCAACCGGTTCTTGACTTGAGAACGAGTCAATCTTTCTTTCGTTATCTGGCTCGGCTCGGTGTTCATCTTCAGTTCTCTCTTCACAGCAGTTCAGTCAGTGTACTGTTTGAGTACATGAATTACTCCGGGATATTGGTTTGTTTGAACTCAGAGGAAGTGTCAGCCACATTTAAAAAGTTAACAGCTTAAGTCATTCGTGGATTAATGCGTATTGGAGACGCGAACCGTTTAAAATGATTCAGTTGAACTGGTTCAAGAAGAACCAGTTAAATCGATTGATACGTTCGAGAACCGGACATCATTACACTGCATTGTTGTAAATGCCATCATAACAGACCCGGAAGAGAAGACTATGCTGAATAAAGTTGTAGTTTTTGTTATTTTTTTGACCAAAATTTATTTTCAATTCTTCAACAAACTCTAACTGACCCTGTGATGTCACATGGACTACTTTGATGATGTTTTTCTTACCTTTCTGGACATGGACAGTACACCGTACACACAGCTTCAATGGAGGGACTGAGAGCTCTCGGACTAAATCTAAAATATCTTAAACTGTGTTCCAAAGATAAACTGAGGTCTTACGGGTTTGGAACGACATGAGGGCGAGTCATTAATGCCATAATTTTCACTTTTGGGTGAACTAACCCTTTAAAGTATAGCTGGATATCTGCTTGTATTCAAACCATTCAAGAGACTGGTCATGCTGCGAGTCACATGGTCTGTGATCATGAAGACACCAGTGTGCTTCTCCAGTCTCCCTCTGAGCTCTAAGCTTGTTTCTGTAGGTTCACTGCTCTGAAACAGTCTGTAGGATGACTATTGTTAACTTGTGTTCTGTATCCTTGCATTAAATGTAAGCGCTGCTTGCTAATTCTAGCATTACTTCTCCTATTGTTCATACTTGGAGTTAGAAAACCAAAAAACAAAAGCGTTCTAACGTTGTTGTATTAAATTTTGTCAGAAGATGTGGAAGCCTAGTTATACTAAAGCTACTTTTGAAACAAGATCCACTGATTTGAATTTCTGATCTATTGCTCTCTGCTAGTCTGTGCGCTTGAAGGTGACAGGAACATTCTTGTGGCGTCCTTTTAGTCGTGCCTCGTCATTTTTCTCAAAGGTTATGTGTTCAAAATGTACTGGGATTTCACCGTACACAATGGTGTCTCTTGTTTGTTCCATGGACTGCAAAGGGAGTCATGCCCAACATTTTATCTGCAAAAGAGTTAGCGTGGGTGGAGGGGAGGTTAAGACTGAAACCAAAAGCATTTTTTCCCATTGTAGCATCACCACTGCATCACTACTGGTTCAAAACATCCCAGCAAGCAATGAACTTAGAACTACACCATAGTTAGTGGTTCTTGCAAAGGCAAATATCAATGTGGGTTAGAGACTTTTTCCTTTCCCTAATCCAAAATTTCATTTAGTTATGAAAAGTTGAGTCCAACCCGACATTTCATGGAAACAAAATGACTCAATAGAACACTAGACGCTCATTTGGTTTCGATTTCACTTCAGCTCACACAATGACCTGGAGTTAATTTGCTGTGCTTTTTTTCCCCGACATTTTCAACTTGGTAGTGACACTGATGAATATTTAAAATTCATTCTTTAAGCTAAGCTCCAACTCCTCACCCTCTCAAAAGACATTTCCATCATTAAACAGGGTTGAGGTTGCTGGGGGCTGATGTCCACAAGCTCTCTGCTCCCGTCAAAGCCAAAGCTCTCTCCTCTAACCTGAGGGATGGTCAAGAGGGAGAGACAATGACTGAAATCATTTGAATTCATCATCCAGCTCCTCCAGCAGTTTTTATTTCTTTTTAAATCTGCTGCAGAGATTTTCTTAATGAATGTCGCTGGATATTGAATTTGGGTTACTTTGAGAGCTGAACGGAGTAATGAACCGCTGAGAAACGCAGCTTATTAAAGAGAAGTTCCAGAAATGACTATGTAATGATGTGCAGAGTCTGAAGGGTGGACGCATTTCATAAGAATCTAGACTTTGGCAAATGTTTTACCATCCAGTGTGCATCACTGTACAGTTTTTAATTTCATTATTTTCCTATTTTGTGGGAATAATAATAATGATAATAATAATAAATTAATAATAAATGTGTGTGTGTGTGTGTGTGTGTAATATATATATATATATATATATATATATATATGAGTATTTTTATATACACACACACACACACAGGTGTATATATTAGTTAACTAAACTACATGAACTAAATTAATACTGAAATAAAAACTAGACTAGACTAAAAATGACTAAACCAAAAATGACACAACAAATTAAAAAAACTGAAAATTAGAAATAATTTTTTTTATATATGTATGTATGTATGTGTTTTGTCAATAATAATTATAGATGATGATGATAATAATAATAATACAAAATAACACTAACTAAAACTGAAATTGTATAAAAACTTGACAATAATAAAATTAGTAAAACTTTATCTAAAATTTAAATTGACAATTTTAAATTATATATTTTATACTGATTTTAAATTTATAAAATAAAATAGTATCTTAATTATGCTAGAATAGTAGAATAATAATAATAAAGTAATAATAAAAATCAGTATCTAAATATTGATAAAATATTGCATATTCCTAAAATATTTAAAAATATCTTCCTTTTGCCACTTTATTTCAAGTATTAAATGAAATGAAAGTGTACTGATTTTTTTTTTATTTTTATAATAGATATAGTATGTGCACTGTATATATTTTATCTTGTCAGATTTTATCCTCTGATAACACAAGGACACCCTTCATGTCTGGCAGGCCGCGGCTCAGATGTTCCCATCTTTTGTGTGCTTTGGATTAATAGAGGGTCTTTTGTCTGGGCTGATGCCCCCTATGTCTGCGCTGCCTTTGCCTTTTGTATTGTGTTTATGTCCCGCTCCCCTGGTGTCTGCACACCAGCCTGGAGACGCTGCACTGATGCCTGGCCGGCTGGTTCCCCCACAGCCGTGCTGATGGCTAATCCACAATTGGGGGGTGGGCTGGTCTCAGCCCCCTTGTTGGATTTAGAGGTTGAAGCAGCTGCCTAACCCACCCCACCCTCTCAGCCCTCCCCCTTTCCATCCCTCCCGCTGCTGCCAGCAAAACACTGGCATGCTCACCGTCTCTAATCTGCTCTCAGAGCACTGCCGGGCTTTAGGCAGACAGACTCGGCTCTGGAAATCTTCAGGAATCACGGCGTAGCGTCCGTTGTTGTCTGTCAGATCTTAAAAAGGTAAGAGACGTGGCTTTCAGATCGATACAGTTGTTGTTACATGTGGAAACTCTCTGTTGGGTGGGATGATGTCAGTTTTAGTTCCTGCCGTGCTGCTTTCCTGAGAACAATGACAATGGATCCAGCAGACTTTTTGGAGGATGTGTTTTGTCCTGGGATTGACTGCACTGTTGTAGGACTATATTTGCTAGGCACTTGAAAAGTACATGTTTTTGTGTCATTTTCTGAAACAAAACCTGTAATATCACTATATAAAGAAATACATTTTCCTTCCAATTTAATTGATAGTTTTATTATATAAAATTATTGTAAGCAAGCAGGAACAGATGTCGAACTTTAGAAATGTTGCCTGTGATTTGAATGAATCATTTATGGAAAAGTTTACGGATCAAACATTGTGACAAGCATTTCACCTCGTACAATTCAGCCACATCAACAGGGTCTCAAACTGGGGTTTATGTTGAGGGTTTAGTAACAGGGTCTGTTCTGGTCTCCATGTGTCTCAGTCCGTGGGTGTAGAATTGCATGAGAGCCGTTGTGTGTGTGTGTGTGTGTGTGTGTGTGCTGGTGGTGAAGCCAGACGCTGGTGTCTGTCCACGGCGCTCTCGGAGCTCATTAGAGGATTATTGATGCCAGTGGAGGAGCTGGCCGGCCAGAGGAGGAGACGTGTTTAAACACTGCTGTCATGGCTTTAAATGTCTCTTATCACTTTGCTAATTAGTGCTGTTTGCTAAAGAATTACTTTACCTCACGGGTCGGGGGTTTTCAACAAACCCCTTAAAATGAATGTTAAACTTTGGGGTGTAATTTCATCCTGCACTGAATAATGGGTAGCACTTTATTTTACAGTCCTGTTCCCCATGTAAATACTATGTACTTATTATAGTAATTACAATAACTATGTAATAACTAGGTACTAACCCTGAACCTACCCCTAAACCTAACCCTACCCCGTGTAGTTACTTTGTATTACCAGAACTTTCTTAGATAAATACACTAAGTACATGTAAGTACAATAAAGTGCAACCGAATATTGTCTAATATGAAGATATTTGTATCCATTTATTTTTTGCTGGCCAACATGAAAAAAAAAATCCTAGAGACTTAACTGGAAGGAAGAACTCTGGTGTTGCCAAATCCTCTGTTTCCCTGCAGAACTGGGATACTTTCATAGTGTTGCTCCAGGGCTTTTTTCTGAGTTAAAGTGAAATCATCAACCCGGGGGGTGAATTTCCCAAAAGCATCGTTAGATAAATATAGTTATAAGTTCCTTTGACCTTTATTGGTAACGATGGAGCTTGTGACCGTAAGTGCTTTTGAGAAACGCACACCAGAACATCATTTCTTACGGAGAGGAACCCCCGGCCAGAACACAATTTTGCTAGTCCGTTTTTCCTGAAACAATCATAATGCTGAATCTGCTATATTTGTCTTACAAACAAACTGGACTGGAGAGTAGATTAACATTGGTGGATTTGAACTTGAAAAATGATGTGTATTGACGTCTTTCTGTGGTTTAAACAAGATATCTTCTGATGTTCATTCATGTTTATTTCATGCTATAGTATAAAGGAAGAGATGATCGGCTCACATGCCGCTGGAACTGAGGAGCTACAGCTATCTATTACAATTAAAACATTTAAAAGCCACAATTTTATTTATTGTTTGAATATCTTAAAAAAAATGCAACGTTTGAAAGCCGAGACTTGGTTTCATACCCACAGTACTGTGAGAGTGGCATGGCTTGTCAGACTTTGCAACAGTAATGAAGGGGGGCAGGTCTTTACAAAGGATAAAATGGGTTGGTTTTGTTACACAGACCTGGCAATCCTGAAGGACTCGAGCCATATCTAGATACCAGAATGTCATAGAGATTTAAATGTGGGGTAAAAAAAAAACACCCAGCAACTCTTTACCTTAGCAGCCACTCAGTGACGCCTTTGCAACCATCTGGAAGACCTTAGCAGCCACATACCAACATTCTAAAATCCATTCAGAACACCTTAACCACCACATAAGAAATACCCTAGCAACCATTTTTAGCAAACACCCAGATCACTTAATGAAGTCCTAGCAACTGCAACATGCAACACCTTAGCAACTGCACATTAACATCATGGCAACCACCCAGAATACTCTAACTACCATCTAGCAATGCTTTAGCAACTCTCCAGTCCCTAGCAGCCACGAGGACGTGATAGTAAGAGAAACTGGATATTTGTGAGGAGAGAATGGAAATGAAATCAAATTTGCATCGGGTCTGACTTTAAAGTCTATGAAATGACATTTCATTCTGAACTGCTTCACATTCTAGTTGTAAAATGGGTGTCAAATGGCTAGTCAGATTTACTTGAAGGACTTCTTAATGCTCTCTTTGTCTTTTGTTCTGTGCTTAGCACTCTTCATTAACACAGGTTTCTTTGTCTGTTTAGGTGTCCAGAGAGCCTGGGAAAACAGAAGAGCGTGGATCCGAGAACATGGAAGATAAAGGTACAGAATCAAATGTGGCACTAAATGCACACACCAGTCTTGCACAATATGTTTTCAGTTACATGATCTCACATCTTGAACTTCCCGCTTCCTTTTCGCAATACCATGGAAAATGCTGATGGCAGTTCTGTGGAAATTCCTGTTTCCCATTCCCACTTTGACCTTGTGGCACACATACTTTTTTTACCATTGTATTTCATCGAGTTATCAGAGACCTTACTGACTAATCTGACTCTCTTTCTTCCGTTTTTCACAGAAAGCCTTGACTCTGGAGTCAAAACAGAGTCCACCCCTCTCAGGGACCGCATGGCCATGTACCACGCAGCTGTGACTAAGCACGATTTCCCTTCCTCCCCCACTGTGAGTGACAACCCCTCCACCCCCTTCACCATAAACACTGCCTCCGTTACTATCACTCCGTATGATTTCATCACATGCAAATATTGTCTTTCTGCTGACTTGATACTATTTGCATCTGGTTTGAAGGGATAGTTCCTCCCAAATTGAGAAGTCTGTCATCATTTAATCGTGTTGTTCCAAACCCGTGCTTTTTCCAATTAAAAATGAAACTTTTAAGTCGCTGAAAATCCCCAAGAATCTTGCCCGAGGCCTTAGATCTTTTCGAGTTATCTCCAATTTGTGAATGAAAAGAATGAATCCATTCATAAAACCCACCTTAATGATTAATGCATTGAATCTGGTTTATTCAGACTTCAGGATCATCGAAGAATAATGAAATACATTTTGGCCAGCTGAGTCATATAAGACCATTTTCTAAAGTTTTATGTCTTCGGGCCTCATCCATTGCATTTGCATGAGAAAACAGCAAAAAGCAATCAGTTGAAAAAGTTATTTTGTGTTGCATCTTACAGTTTCGGATTGGAATGCCTTCCGGATCATAAAATGATAATAGAATGGTCATTTTTGTGTGAATTGTTTCTTTAAGGGAGCACATGAACAAAGATAACCTTTTCACTTTTTGTGTTCCTGTTTCAAGCAGAGTGAGCCAGCAGACAATGAAGTCCGCAGTCACAGTGGGAAGCAGAAGGAAAATGTGCCGCCACTGTCTCCTGATGTGGTAAAAACTGATAAAAAGAAATTCTCTGACTGAACAGACCCTGATTGTTTTTGTTAATGTACTGTATGATACTGGCATTAGAGTGTACATGCACATTGTTTGGCTTCTTATTCATTCATCGAACAACTCGCCCCACATCTGACTTTCTTTTTTGGGCTGACATCATGAATCCCTTTGATTTTTTTTCAAAATGACTCCAATCTTCCTCCTGCTTTTCATGATGCAGTCAATTCCGATGCGTTTTATTTTTGTAGAATATCTGGTTTTAGTCAGATGTCACATTATGAAAGCAGAATGGGTTACAAATGAGGTTAACTAATTTTACACAACTGATTATTATTTTTATTATTATTGATTAGTAATGTTTCTGGCACTGTAGACTTACTAGGTCTCTTTCTATCTGCAGGGCTCTGAATCCAACACTTTGAAAAGTCCCAGTTCAGACAGGAATGGTGAGTCTCTTGCAACCATACTAACATACAAATCATGAGCAAATCTACTTATTATTAATCTAAGTTGAACTGTATTGCAAGTATTTTGACACATAGTGAGACTGATAATTTTATGACTAAACTCAGTGTTTTATCAAATAGATGCACTGTTAGTCACTTGGAAGTCAGCGCCCTCTAGAGATAGTTTTGCTGAACCTCTAACTCTCGTCTCTAATTTTACAGGCACCGTTATGAGTCCTGAACAAAACCAACCTAAAACTGTTAGGGTGAGTATTCAAACAATATTAGCTTTTATTTGTATCTTTTAGTTCAGTGACACAGTTTTATCTCTGTATTTTTCCTAAAACATTTGTATGTGTTGTTGTAGATGTTCCGTTTGCCTGTCCGTGAAACCTGCATCATGTGCCTTAAGACTGTGTACCCGCTAGAGAAACTTGTAGCGAATCAGCAGATTTACCACAACAGCTGCTTCCGCTGTGCCTATTGCAACACTAAACTCAGGTGAGGACGAGACTCCACCATGGCCTGGTCCTGTACTGAAACACTTGATGTGGGCAGAAGCAGGCACAAGACTGTAGGGTGTCCTATTCGTCAGTTTATGATCATACGTTTGCTCACCCCATGCATAGCCAGTGTTACTTGTGAAGTTTTTGTCCACTGACAAAAATATTTGCTTAGTCAATATTTTTTTATATATTAGTCATTTTTTAGTTTTTTATTGACATCTAATTTTACTGTTAAGACTTTTATTTTTTTTAAACTACCGCACATAATGTCTTTTGAAATAACAGAGTATACTACTGAGGTTCAATCCATAAAGAATTCACAAGGAATAAGGAAAACTTTTGGAACTATATACTTATATTGGCCACGTCCACCGCAGCAGAATACTTGTCAGTTCTGTATTTGAGTGCTTTATAATAAGTTCACACGTGTCGATTATTTACAATAATACAAACCGTCAATAGTAAAAAAAATAAATAATAATAATAATTCAGTAAAATAGTTTCGCAGCTGAAAAGCTAGATGTATGGAAAATGCAGTGGAAGGTTTATGATGTTTATGAGGAAGAAATGAGTTCAACAAAAGATTTCGGGATGAAAACATGACAAAAAACAATCATTTTAAATGTGGTTTATTGACTGAATAATTATTACGACAGAAAACACTGTAAATGTTTTCACTGATTATGAAATGTGTGTTTGCTGGGGTGGTAACGTTTTATAGGCCTATCAATAAAGAAAGTATTGTTTTGGCTATATCATGATAAGGGGTCACGTTAGGCTAAATCTGGCCCTGGATATAGGCTAAGCCTTTTATCATTTGAAGGTTTCAAATCCATTCAATGTCGACGTCCACAGGAACGGCTCCTGCAAGTTTTGTGATGTGTGTTATATTTATATGATGAATTGAATAGCCAGCTAGAAAAGCGATTCAGTTTATCGCGAGCTGCTCGTGCCAGTTTTTTGTTCTGTGAGTGCGCGGGACTCAACGCTCCGTTTCTTCAGTCAGAACAACAAAACAACAGTCTGTTAATTTAAATTTGACTAAATTCTCATTATGCCAACTGTGATAAACTTTAACAAATAGGCCTACTTATTGATTCTTAGATATTTCATATGGTTACACAGGTGACATTCATGGTTTGCGCAAGAGAATAAAAAGGTTTGGGTTGTTTTGTCACACATTTAGCCAGTATGAATAGATTATTATTATTTTTTTTCTGTTGGAAAATGAGTGCATGTCATGTGGCATTTTTCCTGTTATATTTTCGTACTACCGTCTTGTTTAAAAAAAAATGATCTGGGGTGCTATTTACGACGTGTGTATTTAAATGATGTTAAAGTTAGTTTGTTTCTAATCCCTCATTATGTTTTGCTGCCCTCTTTTGGTCAGTCTGGTGAACTACGCCTCTTTGCACAACAACGTCTACTGCAAGCCGCACTTCTGCCAGCTGTTTAAGGCCAAGGGCAACTATGATGAGGGTTTCGGCCACCGACCCCACAAAGAGCTTTGGGAGGTGCGAGGAGAAGGAGCTGAGGAGCAAATTAAGCTGTCACCCCAAGAAACCACCTCCAGCCCAACTGTAGAGCAGTCTCCGCTGGTAAAAGTTAATGTGCTTGCAGCCACTTTAGAGACCCGAACCCAGGCCAACTCTGAGAGGATGGAGAAGCCAGTGGAGACAGGACGACTCAAGATCTCCTGGCCTCCACAGTCTGAAGGGGATGAGAGCGCAACCCAAGTGTGTGGATCTGCAGACAGCAGTGGCATCAAACCCATCCGCCCGAAATGGCCTCCAGAGGGCGACGCAGTATCAAGCAACTCAGACCAATCTGATCTCCCAAAGATTCGCAGGAGCGTCTCACTCAAGGAGAGAAGCAAGCCGTTTTCCATCTTCAGCTCCCCGCCGGTCACCCAACCCAGCAAGATTAGCCAAAGATCTCCTTCAACTGAGAAGCCAAGCTCGGAGGAGGAAATGTCACCCGTTTCCTCCACCACCGACACGGTGATCTCTTCCGAGGACTTGACCGAACACAACCTATCAGAAGAGGAGGAACAAGGTGAAACCGAAGCCAAGGAGGAACACGATGAGGAAAAGATGGAACAGGAGGAGAACGTGGAAGCACAAGAAGAGGAGCTGTCCTCTCTAAAATGCAGCTCACTAGACAACAGTCCTTCATCGTCGCCCGAGAGCGAGTCTGGGCTGGATCCCGAGGAGAACCAGGCCTCACAAGATGTGGGTTTTTGGGATGGAGAAGAACCCGGAGAAGACAGAGCTGATGTCTCTGTGGAGGACCTCATTAAGAGGAACCGTCATTATTATGATGAGGAAGAGGATGATGTGGTCTGAGTTCTAGATTAGATGTCCATGAACTTTCATTTCCCAGAAGCACCAGCATATTTTCATGTAGTCTCCTGTTCGTGGGTCTTTATCTGTCTTTTGTGCAATTTCATGTTTTCAGCTTCTACATGTGCCTATAAACATAAATGAACTAAACACCCAGTAGTTGGCAGGTTACTCACAAGGTTTCTCTAGTCTAGAAGATACACTAGAGCTCTTACTGTCTCTTCAAGCCTAGTTTTATGACATTTTAATTAGGACTTTTTCTGTTTTATATATCAAAAGGCTGGAATATTTTATTCCGCTGCTGTTCGTTTTCAGAAAAGTTGCATCTTTAAATGAAAAAAAAGAAACTAATAAGGCCAATCTTACGGTTCAATTTAAGCACCCATCTTTTTTTTTTCTCACACAAGTGGTCTATCACTACTGTAATGCACTTGGATGTACTTTAAAGGTTAAACACCCCTGGCTGTATCACATTAAATAGCATTGGCAACCTTTGAATGTTTTAGTTTACTGCAAAATTGTATTATTTAACTATTTTAAATGTCACCTTTTTATCATAGGACCAAAATATCTTGGAATACTTTTGTTTCAAATAAATTTACTATTACAAAATCTGGAGTGAGAGTATCATTTTTCTGCAGATGCACTTATTATATTACACAGAGTGTTTTCCCACTGGACACAATTTGACATCTCAAAATTTTCAGTGATTTGCTATCATTATTAGTATGAACCAAAGCGATCTCATTAACACATAATAATAACAGACGGTCTAAATATTATTTGTATGAATATGGTAGCTGTATCTATTTTGAGCTGAGACAGACATCATCAGTGGGGAAAACCTCAATTTAAATGTCTCTGGTCATGTTTCTTTACACCAAGTAAAAGTGTGCACACAAAGCCAAAACAGTCTCTAATTCATTTCTAGTTGACAATTATGCATAAAATACATCAACTTCTTTATACCCTTCAATCAGCAAGCCTAATTTCAATTACTCATGTAACTGGGAGGATTCAAAGGGTTAATGCTTTTTTTTTTTTTTTTTTTTAAATCGCATCCCTGGAGGTATAAAATGTATGAAAAGGAATTTGACTGCAAGCCCAAGTACAGTTTGTGTGGAAACAACCGTTTCTTTATTATGTACACATTAGCAAAAGAGTGCATGCTACAATTAGAGCAGCACATCAACATCTTCAACACAAGTCTCCATTTAGTAAGACTGTGTGAAAGCAAAACGATCATCGCCCATTTATACGCCAAGCAACCACATTCCAGTGGAGGAATTCAGATGATCTTGGAGAGGACAACCGCTTGGCTTTTTGCATAAGCTTAACTGATAGAGGTATTTGGTTTTGGCTTCCCTGTTCTGTCAATTTATGTCTGGAACACAAGCAATTCTTTATGTTAAATGATCTGATCTGGAATATTCATTTTACCACTAAATGGAAAGGCTTTAGTAGACGGTCCACCCATTCTTCTCTTTATATTGAAAAATGTATTTTCATTTAATGTAGCAAGAAAATAGTCTATGTTAAACAAGAAGGGTGTAATAAATCATTGAGGAACTTTCAGATGAATAAATCGAAGCTCCTTTTTCATTGATGCAGGTGCTTTGAAACCCCATGCATCCTGTCAAATATGACTATGGCTATATTCAGAACAGCATTCTATTCTTACTATTTCTGCAGTATACTGTTCATAGCATTAACATTTATGCATAGAAATGGCAAAATGTGCATAATGCACTAGGATTTCCCACAATGCATTGCACTTAACATAAGAACGGCCAGAATGGCCACCCTAACTTTATACAATTGCACTGCAATTTTAAAACAAGTTATATTTTGATCCAATTTTGTGTAAGAAATAAAAACATAAAAAAACTGAATTTCACTCTCTGCATTCAAGATGTTGAGATAATATAAATTACCATTGCATTTAATATGAAAGTCCGATTCTGCCAAGTGATAAAAAAATAGGATAAAAAAAAATAGTGACTTTTTGTCTCAATATTAGGGAAAAAAAACTTTTCAATGCTGACTTTCTCTTTCAAAAATATTCTGACTTCTCTTAATTATATTTTCCACCATGGAATTAAAATTTGAGGAAGGTAATTGAGATTTTCAATTTCTTTTTTGCTCCTTCCAAAGAATAAAAAATGAATGAGGTCATTTTTTTATCTCACTATTTTTTTTTTTTTTTTTTTTTTAATGTGAGTTTCTATATCGCAACTGACCTGCTATTCTTAAAAAAAAAAAAATCCCAAGTTTTTTTAATCCCATTGTCAAAACAAGCTTCCAATATTTTGGACAATAATTTTTTTTAGACATACAGTATACACTGTGCAGTTTGCAGTAAGCTAGTATCTCATTCTGAACATAACCAACAGATTTAACTTAAGAAACTAAATGATGGCAATATAGAGTAACATTTAATATCATTAAAAGTCTTTGTTTATAAGACATGTTGGAGGAGAAATATTCAACATTTAATTTGGCAAAGTACGTCATATGAAACGGTTTTGTTCCATATGTGATATGTAACAGGACAGAAGAGGAAGTGCATTATTGCATCAGCGAGGTGTTGAGAAGTCTAGAGCGCAGCATCAGTGCCGCTCTCCCGTCGGACTATCCTCTTAAGTTGATACGTCTCTAAAGTGCTTGTAGCATTTGTGAACCAGACCAGCTCACATTACAGTGAACAATTCCTGAATAAACAGCGCTAGGTTTTCTGACTCCCCCTGAAATATCTGAGAAAATGTCCACAAACTGTTGTCAAACTCTACATTTACAGAAAAGACTGAACTAAATAAACATAACTGATTTAAAATGCATTCATCAATTACTCCATGCTATCCACTGACAAACACTTCAACCGCTCAGTTTCAGACAGAAATAATAACAATAAAAAAAATGGCACTTTTTAAATGAAATTCAAAATGAATCACAATAAGAAAAATAACCGTAATATGCTTTCAACACCTTCACAAGTCATTTGTGAGAGGGAGTGCTTGTGGAAAACTGTGAAGTTATTTTTAACATTATTATATGTATTTGTCATTTATTTATAATCATTGACACCCTCATGCCATCTCTTTAAGTTTCTCTAGGGTGTCAAGTTATTAATTAATATCATGATTGATTTTTGCTAAATAAATGTTTGTATAGCAGCCAATACATCAATTTACATATATACATTAAAAATATATAATTTAATATTTCCATACATTATTTTGACGCCCAATATTAACCATTTTCATGCCACAAGCCCCTCTACATGTGGTCTCACAGTACACCGATTGAAGCTGAGGTGATCGCTGTCGAAGAAACATGCACTGGAGTGTTAGACGTGTTAAACTTGCATTTTGAAGTGCCTTGAAATGTACAAAAGATAACTGAAATCTCAGCAGAATTTTTTGGTCTTTCCCATCTGCCCGTAGCTTTATCCGCTGAGAGGATGGAGGTCCACCTTGACCTTTTCTCCGCTGCTGAGCATCCCGATACTGGGGTAAAATCCTCCGTCCGGGACAACCACTTCCCTCCTGCCGATAATCTTGCCGTTCCGGGTGAAGAACACCTAGATGAGCACAGAGGGGCGACAGTGAGTCAGCATTTCCACAGCTGGAGAGGGAAGAGAGTGAGTCAGCATTTCCAAAGCTACAGGGCTGAGACTGGGCGTCTGACGGTCCTGCTACACGCTAGTTCCAAAACTCTTCGGGACACATGATGAGCACAAGAAAACACTTGGCAAACATCTTGTTTTTCTTTTATATTTCAAATTCATCTTGACTGCATCTGGGATATCCTGTACCCTCAAGAAGACGGCTCTTATGAGATATGGAGCTTATTCATATTGTTCATAAGTGTGGAAGCGAGCATCTTAACTCTCGCCCAGTGTGCGAAAACAAACAGCACTGTGGTTAAGCCATCGTGTCGAGTCGACAGTCAGAAACTCGCTGATTACAGAGTCGCGCTTTGCGATTTTTGGCATGGAAGGCTCTTGATAGTATAACATCCCGCTGGGAGACCTCAATGCATTAATCTTCTGCAAGCTTAAAACATTTGACTTGATGAATGACCGACTCCAACCGGCTTAAAAACAACAAATAAGGATGATTCATTTGTTTAGCTGTCAGAACTGAGGCTTTTAGCACTTCAGTAGAAGTAACAAGTCTCCATATTTATTTGATTAAAAACCCAGTGAAAGTAATATAATAACATTTCATGATATATTATTACAATCGAGTGGTTTTCGGTTTCAAAATATTTAAATGTAATTTATTCCTATTATGTTAAATCTGAATCTGCCATTACAATAAATCTAATCGTTTATATAATGAAAACATTTCCAAAAACACTCACCATAACCTTTAGGCCCTCGTGTTCTTGTTCTGGATCATCTCCCTCTTCCTCGTCTTCATCGTTCAAATACAGTAAATTTTCGACACGCCCCTGCTTTGGTTGGACATCAGCAGCATCCCAGTCGTCCATCTCATCTGACAGAGAAACCAGACTGAGCTGGATGCACATCTAAAAACTTGGCCTACAGTCCTGACAAGTATGCTAAATTGATCAAAGTATGTATCTTCAAGTATGCATAGGCAGTTATGTTGTTACCTTCACCGTCCAGCACATAGTCCCGAGGAAACATTATTCCACAGCCCATGATGTCCCCTTCAAAACAGCGAGGGCCAAACTGGTCTCCTACTCCACTTCCATGGAAGATCTTCCCATCATCTATGAGCAGATATGATGGACAGTTCAAATGCAGCTACTTTCATTAATAAACCATGATTTTACATAATAACAGAAAAAAACTGGACTAGTATGTATATTTATTTACACTACCATCCAAAAGTTCGGAGTTGGTAGATTTTTTAAGAAATAAATACTTGTATTCAGGAAAAATGCATTAAATTGCATTAAAGTCCTGGAAAAAAAGTATTATGATTTCTAAAAAAATATGAAGCAGCGCAAACAAAGGTTTTCTGAGCCGCAAATCATAATATTAGAATGATTTTTGAAGGATCGTGTGACACTGAAGACTGGAGTAATGATGCTGAAACTTCAGCTTTGCATTACAGGAATAATCAATGTGCTAAAATATAATAAAATAGAAAACAGTTATTTTAAGTTGTTGTTTCTGTTCTGTTTTCGCTGAGCATAAGTGACTTCTTTAAAAAACATTTCCAAAAATTCTTACCAACCCCAAACCTTTGACAGGTAGTGTACCATGTGTAAAATACAGTTATATTTATCATATTTGGAAAGTATGATAAAAAAGAAACCTATTTTTTCAAATGTAACACATATTAATGAAACAAAAGACATGGCAACAAAAAAACACCATGGTATTACTATTTCTTTTTTTATCTTTTCGTACCTTTCATACAGAAAAGCCCTGGTAAACAGGTATCATTATGGTCACACGTATGTATGGAGGTGCTCTATTAATTTAGGTGCTACCTCCACCTGAGACGTCATCTGCTGGTGTCGCTGTTGGACAGTATCACCACAGGCAAAATGGCTGATTTACTCAGTGTTTGATTTCAGATTTCAGAATATTTGTTTCTGTATATCGTCTCATTATCTTTTTAAAGGCTGGCCCATTTACACTAAATGATGGAGGTGAAAACTAATCATCTGGAGGAATTTTAGGACATAAAGCAGAAATGCTAAAGTTAGCGCTGTCAAGACCTGACGTGAACCTAAGCACTAATGCTGCATTCCTCACACATTTGCTCTTAATGATCCAGAGAAGTCTCGTACTCTTCATCCAGAAACTGACAGGATGAAAGGAGATGTGCTTTCATGCCTCTGTACGACTCTTTCTCCTAAATCGAAGTTCTCCTTATATAAGGAGATAACAAAACCAAGAGAAAACAACAATCAAGAGCAAGTGAAAGAAAAACACGGAAAGGTAGCCTGCAGACAAAAAACCCTCTTGCAGTGTGTGGCTGGTAAATATTTGTGGAGTTGTCATGGGACCCGTTCCCAGCTCAGGATACTGTTTAAACAATCCCTATCTGAACATGCGGAGGGAGACGAAGACACTGTATCATTATGATTCCCATGTGGGCCTCTGTCCCAACACCACACTCTGCAAAACCACGACCGCTGTGGGAGAGGAAGGCGACTAAAAATAAGGTTCGGGCACGCGCTCTCTGAGCCTGCTGGAGAGCTTTTAGGCCCTCTGGCACCCGAACCGACAGGAAACGGTACACCGGAGTGCAGAGAGGGCTTTCCTCGAATGTCAGAGCCGTTCTCTGGAAAAGATTGGGAACGTAGACTCGCTTCCGCAAACAAGAAGGGCACTTTAAGAGCCTGGCGGCTAAGAACGGAAAAGCGATTTGCTCGTTCGTGTCATCAACATTTTCAAGTAAGAGTCACGTACCCCGCTAAAACTAACAAGACTGAAAATAGTGATTTGGGGAGAAGAGACTCCCTGCCAACTATTTCGACCCACTTGGCACGGTCAGCGGATGAATTAAAGCAAGACTGGGGATTTTATGCTTCTTTCAAACTCCAAATAAATTCATCACCCCGACTTCCAGCGTTATTTCTTCATCAACATGAGATACAAATAGCCTGGCTGTCTTTGGCTGTGATGTGTGTGAGGACGCCGACCCCCAGAGCGACAGATCAGTGGCTGTAACGTGTCTCTACGTGATGACTAACAGGATTATGAGTCATAGATGTGGGCCTCTTATAGATCAGGGCAGGACAATGAGTCATGCCCCCCTGATCTGACCCGCTTCTGTGCCAATGCCAGACCTCCATCAGCGGGTGCCGCAATGAGGCGCGGAAAAGACATGCCCCATAAATGCAGCTCCGCAAAATCTGACAAGAGAGCCTGACACTCCTCGAGGTGCCAAAGACAAACTGCATCGCCCTGATGAGAGTGATGATGTGACGGAATTTTTCACACTCGAGAAGAACACAAGGCCTGGGTGAATTCACTAGCAAATAAACAAACTTCCATCACTTCTGGTGGTACACTGGTACGAAAATTTGCTTCAATGCAATAATTACTGTCTTGTTATTATCAGTAACATAATATAAATATATATATTTTGAAATATATAAATTAATAAATTAAAGGCAAAACAAATAGAAATACATACATGAAGAAATGTTAAAATGTTTTATTTACTATGACTAGATATACAATATTATATTTTCTCAATTTACCCATCTAAAAAAATTAAACATATATTTTGAAATACATATAAACTTGTAAAACAAGAGAGAAATGGAATTTTAGTATGAATTAGAATTTGTATACATTTTAAAACAGCAAAGATAAAGATTTAACATGTAACAAACAATAATTAATCAATATTTATTTTTCTCTATATATTTCAATATTTATATGTAATATAGAATAAGCTTTGAAATGTGTATATTTAATTGAAATGTAATATTTATTTTTTCATTCATACACGTACACACACACACACACACTAGGGGTGTAACGGTACGCAAAAATCACGGTTCGGTACGTACCTCAGTTTTAAAATCACGGTTCGGTTCATTTTTGGTACAGTAAGGGAAAGAAATGCAAACATTAAACTGCAGGTTGTTTATTACTATACACTTTTTGTTTTAAATACTTTTTAAGAAAATATATCTAAAATAAAAAAAAAGAATAAGAAATAAAATACTGCTGCAAAGTTCTCCACTAAATAAAATACTCTCAGTCTCAAACCAATATCATATAATAAAATATAATGAAAAATATAAATAAATAACTATGATTAGAGTGCAGCATTACCAATCCCAGCTTGTAGGCCTGCTTCACCAGAATCGTGCCTGACGCACTGCTGCTGCTGTAGGTGACATAGAGGGAGACCGCCGACAGACCAGGCTCTTGTCTTCATGAAAACAACATCTATACTTCATGTTGAACATAAATATAAAGCCTACTGATAAAGGACACCGTCAACAGTATTGACGGCAAAATAGACTATGTTTGACAGGTGCAATATTTGAAAATCGATAGCTCTAACCTGTTAACATGGGAGCCGAATTAAAAACAGACACACCACGCAGCTGAGGCGCTTGCGCCATGCATCCAGTGTGTCGCCGGCAGGCGGCAAGGAAGTCGAACGGAAGTTGAAGTCGGTCATGTGCCGCCATCTTGTAGCAGAACTTCACTTGCGTTAGCATCCCATTGACCTCCCATTAATTTTGGCGTCACTTTGACAGCGAATAACTTTACATCTGAGGCGTTTAAAGACTCTATTTGTCCATTATTTATTTCTAAAGATACACGACAATGTATAAAGGGCTCCATTACCTTCTATGTTACAATATGGACCCGTAGAAACAGTTTTTGTAAAAATAGGCTAACGATTGCGTTTGTTAGCCTTCCAATCAAGCTCGCCGTCTCTGCAAGATTAACGATGGCAGTTTTCACGCACAGCTACTAGAAGATTTACATCTGTCAGACAGGTTGCTGACGTCATCAAGCTTAGTTTGAGTCTGCGCGTAAGAAACGGAAGTGCTAAAAATAGCTAAAAATGGGCTTCAATTGTCTCAATTGAGTTCCAATGGGGTCGCTGTGTCCATTTATTTTACTGTCTATGGTCGCCGGCCGAATCAGCTGCAGGGCGGGATTTGCGCTGAACGAGGAGACTTCCGCCACTTAATATGTTCTTTTGGAAACACGAAAATTTACTTATATTCCGCGCACAAAATATTGAATTCCGTCATTCGGTACACACATGCACCGTACCGAAAGCCCTGTACCGAAACGGTCCGGTACGAATACACGTACCGTTACACCCTCTAACACAAATATTACTTTTTAAATAATTAATTCATTTTAAATGCTAATTTAGGCATCATGACAATGTACACTATAAGAATTATATATCGAGATTTCCAAAAGATTATATTTCACGCTGTTATTAAATTAGTGTTTATAAGATTAAGTATAAAGTGAGTCTTAACACTTGTGCGGTCTTCGGTCATTTCTGACCGGAATATTTTACGTTTTGAAATGTTAAAAAAATCACAGCTTCATCGGAATGATATGAAATACGGTGACCTTCACGCCATTTGGGGTGTGAACACACAAAAAAATTGAGGTCATGATTTGAACAGTCTAAGTGGGCATAAAAAAAAATAGTAACACTCAGGGTCTTCGGTCAAAAATGACCGTCCATAGGAAATGAATGGGAAATAGACAAAAATACAACAATTGAGAGAATATTTGTGTACACAATCTACAAATCGATCACAAAACTGAAAAAAAGGGCAAAGCAGTGAAGGGATGACACTATAAAACATCAAGAGTGTGATATTGACACATCCAATCACACACAGATGCACACACACACACACACACATACTTACACATAGACACCTATGAACTACTGTGTCTGTAACACAGAGCAAAGTTTTGAGAATGTGAAATCCATTCAATAATTCAGTCATAATGCAGAGAAAATCTAACAGCAGTGAAGGTATGACATAATAATCACAAATAATCACATACACACACACACGCGCACACACACACCTATGACCTGCTGTCTGTAAAACAGCGATGAGAAGCAAGCGCTGCCTCTTGGGTTTGTCAGTGCACTTAGAAACTCAGACTCGGTCCTTTGCACCATTCTGAGGATTCTTATTTTTTATTTTTTTGCAGGAGCTCTGTGCCACTGAACAATATGTTCAGGTTTGATTGCAATCATAATGCAAAAACTTGAATGCAAATAATGCATGAAATCATTATTTATAACAGAAGAAATATAAAAAAATATATACAAAAAGTACTCTTTAGAATGTATTAATATATATTCAAGTACACTACTTAATATGAGTAAGCAATTATGTCTAAAAACAATAAGGGAATTCACAAGCCTCTCTATAGATTCCTATACTGGTAATAAGTGGTTGCACCATGCACTTACATGTTTTTCTTTCTTTGCTCTGACCAGGTGGCGCTAAAAAATCTTCAAAAAAATGTATTTGAAAGGCCTAATCTCTGGCCTAGTTTCCTAATTGAAAAATTAGAAAAAAAAATTATGTACTATTTTCTATGAGAAAAATTGTTCATAATTATTGCATAAATATGAATTAATACCTTAAAATTTTCTCAAAATACAAAAGAAAAAATATTATTGAATAAAAATACATTCCACTGATTTTACTGGGGGGCAAAAAAGTTACATTTCAGGTGTCCGGTCACTTTTGACCGTGAAGACCCTGAGTGTGACTCCCAAATGAGGGCCGCACAAGGGTTAAACGACAACAAATGTAATCTAAATGTAAAATTAATAAAGAGATAATAATGTTAGGGTTTCCCCACACATTGATTTATTTGTGGCGGACTGCCACAATGTCAAAACTGACCATCACAAATAGACCAAAATGTCAAAACTGACCACCACAAAAAGGCTTTGACTTAATTGAATAAACATGAGCAGTGCACGTTTCAAAATCAAAAACTGGTGAAAGTGTTTTTATATCACTGTATTTCAGAAGGTAACCTGTCATTTTCCTTTCATCTTGCATGCAATGCCCAATAAAGCAGCGTTTGTGAGCTCAGCGCTGCTTTACAGCCGTTACCGGAGAAACCTCTATCTCTCCCGCTGGCAAAAAATTAATTAAAAAAAAAAAAAAAAAAAAAGGGAAGCAAATACATATACTTTGCAAATACATATACTGTATATGGAGGTGGGGGAGTGCTGCCATAAATAGAGTGCAAGGCTGTGGAAAACACTGAATGTGCAATTACTGAATATAGGTTGATTTAAATAACTAATATGGTACAGGTGTTTATCATGCATATGGTATTATGATGTCCAATTAATGCTCACTTTGAATTGTGCAGTGCTTAAAGTCTGGTAGTCTTTTAGTGGAGTTGGACACTCAGGCCTGCAGATGCATCAAGAAGCATCATGGAAAACACTAATCTATCAATGTCTGGGCTATCAAACAAGATTATTGACAGGACATTTTTATAGCATCTCCACTATTGCAGCTAAAACCCAAATAACCCACTTAAAGTAGTAACAGATGTGTGTGTATATATATATATATATATATATATATATATATATATATATATATATATATATATATATATATATATATATAAAAAATTCACCATCACTGTTTATCTGGCTCACAGGCAAAATCCCTCACCCTTAAACAATAGGCTGTGAGTCACAAAAGGAGCACATTGTTTCATTCAGGATGATACTCAGTGACTAATCTGTTATGTGAAGTGGCATGAAGGCATGACAGGGTTGAGTATAAAGATTGCCATCTTTACATTGAGCAGCAATCTTATCCGATATCAACTTCCTTTGAGCTGCTTTGGAAGATGGAACCTGTGGAGTGAGATAGGGCTATTTATCCTTCTGCCATTTTCAAGAGGATTTGCTTCTAATCAACACACTCATCTCATCTCCACAATCCTCTTATCAGCACCCAGGACCTCCACACACTGTAGAGATGGTGCCCATAGATGTGTAGGCTTGAAAAGAGTAGAGGAGTCAAATAATAAAGCTTAGGAAAAAAAATCACCACCTGCAGGAATTCTGGGTAATCCATGCATGAACTGTGATAGGAATACAACCAGAGATGACAAAACGGAGTAAACAAAACTAACTTTGTGTAAACAGGATCTGAATGTGTGGATATTTAGTATCTGTGTGAATGACACTGTGCACCTTCTATATATTAGTATTTTATTTCACTTGTTTTTTGATGGTGGTAGGTACATCAGTAGGTTGGTATATAATTAAAGTGCAGTGTGTGAATGAAATCATCCTGGAAAGTTTTACATTTGAAACTGCACCGCGTATAAAGTTATAGTCTCTCGAAAGAAAAAGCTGACTCTGAATAATTGAAACGAGTTGTTTTTAAAACAAATCCCAAGCCCTTTCATGTTTACAAAAAAATTAAAACATTTGCATAATGCCCGCCCACTTGTTGGTCTTTTCCATTGGTCTGAATGAAGATGCATATTCATTCTTTGCCACTAGGTGCCGCTCTTGGAGTGGTGAAAATATTCCCCGTTAACGCTGTACACAACAGCGCTCATCAGGCATTACAGGCATGATGAAATTAAAATGAGAATTGGACCAATCACTGCCAATTAGCATCACGCAAAGGAGGTGTTTGGAAAAATGAATCATTGAGCGAATCGTTTGAGAGTCGTAGAGCATTTGAGGTAAAAATAAATGCATATTATGAGTAAATGAATTTTTTTTTTTTTTTTTTTTTTTTTTTACCTTGGATGCATGTCAACCTGTTATTGGGGACTCCCAAAACCAAAATATTAACCTTTCATAACCCATAGTAAGGGCACTTCAAAGGAACACTCCACTTTTTTTTTTTTTGAAAATAGGGTTATTTTCCAACTCTCAAACTAGTTGAGTTTTACCATTTTCGAATCCATTCAGCCGATCTCCAGGTCTGGCAGTAGCACTTTTAGCTTAGCTTGGCACAGACAATTGATTCTGATTAGACCGTTAGCATCTCACTCAAAAGTGACCAAAGAGTTTTCTATGTTTTTCCTATTTAAAACTTGACTCTTCTGTAGTTACATCATGTTCTAAGACAGATGGAAAATGAAAAGATGCAATTTTTTATATGGCTAGGAACTATACTCTCATTCTGGCGTAATAATCAAGGAACTGTGCTGCCGTACCATGGTTGCAGCAGGTGCAATGTTATTACGCAGCACCGGAAAATAGTCCCAGCTAGGCAACTTCCAATAAGCCAATTTTCAGAGTTGGAAAATGTTGGCCTATTTTTTTTTTTTTAAAAGTGGAGTATTCTTTTAACTTTATATATTTTTTCCTGTAAATTTCTGTTCAAACCAGCATCCTGCTACCTAAATTTTACAGTAAAATTCGGAAAAACCACAGCTGTAGAGTATACAAAAGCCTGCTGTAGTTCAAAAAATGATGCATGTAAACATACTGGCTGTTAAAATGACCTATAACAGCTCACCTGCGTGATATGCAACAGAACCTCGACTCCATCCTGGATGCCTGTTCTTTGGGTAATCCTGAAAAAAGAGAGGAAGAATGAATAAACATAAGATACATATTCTAACAATTAGACAAGAAAAACAGTCTGGTTTTACAGATACCGATGGAGGTGATGGATTTACTCTAAACCCAGGGCTCTGAACCGGTTCAAGGAACGAAAGCATAAGTTCGTTTTTTTACAATGCAGCAAACATTTTCAAATATCTTAAAAAAATACTTGATTGTCTTTAAAGCGTTAAAATATTTTTTTCTTTTGTTTAGTAGCCTATAATTTGGCCAGATGGTGATGCTGTATTGGCTATGACTAAGCACAATGGGTTAAGATACCAGATCTCTTCCTGATCTCTTTTTTTTCCCTTTCTTTTTTTGAGTAGAAAATTAGGCTATTGTTATTATTGTCATTATTTGTTTTATTATTATAGGCTATGAAAAAGTATATACAAAAAAAAAAAAAAAAAAAAAAAAAAAAAAAAAAAAAAAAACGCTATTTACCTGTATTTTTTCCTAGGCAAACCGATTTCGGAACGATAATAATACAGAGGTACGCAGGAACAGAAACATTAAAATATCGATTCTGCTCTGAGTGAACCAATTCAATTTTTTGTTTTGTTTTCAAGCCTTGCTCTAAACATGAACTTGCCACACTTTCACTTTTAACAACCTCACTCAACACTTCCATATTAATGTGGTGGAGAGACGACTGAGTTCTATAGCCAGAAAACAATTACAGCATCTCAGCTCATTGTTTTAGGTTTAAGTGCTGCTGTCACATAGCTGCAAAGGTTATGTTTTTTCATATACAGACACACCATGCCAGCAGAAACACAGGGTGCTGCCAATATTTTGATTTTGATTTAGATCTGAGAATGACTAGAGCAAATCAACATGGAAAGATATTTTTGTATTTCTCTGTTGTCATTTAAAGAGACTATGGAAGCCTGTTTACACCAAAATTGTAGCAACAGTTCTCTTGAATCCTGTTTATTTACTACAAAAACACATTCATAACGCATTCATTACACACCATTTTTCTTCAAAAAAATTGTTAACATTTTTAAATGCATTGGGTATCAAATACATAAATGCTTTAAAATGTTAATGCTAATTCATATTTGATAATACATTAATTTAATTAATTTTCACAGCTCAAAATGTATATGTTAAAATGAAAATTAATAAAGATACAATATAGACAAATATATTGTAACAGTATTTTAAATGCTAGTTTATACCCAAGACGTTATATAAACTGAACCTTATTATAAAGTTACAGAAACATATTTTAATTGAATTTTAAGCAAATGTTGCATACAGTAAGTGTTCATTTTGTAACAATTAAACTGTTAGTTGCTGTTAAAATAAAGATCCCATATACATTAGATCAAAAATGTGAGGTTGATAAGATTTTACAAATGTTTTTTTTAAACTAAGTATCTTATGATTACCCAGGGTGAATTTATTTTAGAAAAAAAAAAAAGTAAAATTCTGAAATATTATTAGTTTAAAATAACTGTTTTCCATTTTAATATATATTAAAATGTAATTTATTTGTGTGTTAAAATGTGGAATTTATTAGCATTTAGTATTATCAATGTTGAAAACAGATGTGCTGGTTAATATGTTTTTAGAAACTGTGCTACATCTTTCTGTTTTTCTTTTTATTCTTGGATGAATAGGGTTCACACGAACAGCATTTATTTGAACTGAAATAACTTCACAGTTTACACTCTCACTTTAGAGCAATTAATCAATTCATCCTTGTAGAGAAAGTACTAATTTTTTTTTAAATAAAAGTTATTTCTTTAAAATAAAAAAGAAAGTCTTAATTACATTTTTAAAATAAAAAAATTCTTACTGAGCCCAAAATTTTAAACAGAAGTGTTGGTTGAAAACTAATTGTAGCCATAAAAGTAATTACCAATTTCTAAAATAATTTCTTTCCAAAGATGACAATAAAATAAGTGGAACACAGGTGAAAAGAATGCTAGAATTCCATGTGCTGGCATTCTGTAATCTCGTCTAGAGGATTACAAGGGGATCTGTTTTGGTTAAGGCTGATAGAGGGTTGTGTTATGGTTCAAGTTGAGATCTTTTCATCTGTTTATCTAATGAGGAAACCAGGGGACCAAAAAACCTGTCCTAAAACAGACAGATAATTTAAATGAGTCACAAAGTCCCTTTTTAAGAAAGTAAGATGACTCGTTTAACATCCTTCGGTCCACCGGTGTAGGTGAAGCATGGGACTAGATGATGAAGTTGTGCAACGAAAGCACGGGGGTGATGATGATACCTTAGGCGAATCTGACAAACAGCTCTAAACATGCAGAGACAATGGAGTGGCGTTCTCTGGAACGACACATGACAAAGTAAACTGTTTGCAAACATTACTTAATTTCGAATGAGTTTACATCTGTGCGCCAACACCAGGATAAATGATGGCGCATTCCGTGCATTCGTACGATTACATCTCTATTCCATATCATGTACAGCGTATGAACACACAAGCAAACAGACACTTCAGCATGCCATGCAATGCATACAGCCCATCAATCACCCCGCTCGGCCCTGCAACCCACATAACAGTTTTGTTTTGAATTCGTCAAATGAAATTATATACCGCATTCTCTTGTTTGAGAAGAGGAGCTGTTCATGCATATAGCGTTTTGGCCCCCTGAGGAGACTGCAAAAGCCATTAGAGAGAAGCGTCGAGCTTCCAAGAAACACAAACAGTAGCATGTGTGTCCACGGCAGAGCGCTATAAGATCCACCCGGGGCTTTTATGTGCGATACTCGAGCTGCCTGCATTTCCACACTGTGGCAAAGACAACAAGTAGCGGAGAGGCTGCCGGTGGAGGCAGATGCACATCTCTACATGACATGTAGTGCAGAGATTAGGCCAAGAGGGTACCTGCCCTTAACCACCACAATACGGGTGCTGGGAATGGCATTTGTGCTAGATGCTGTCATCGTGAAACAATAAACTATGAGCACTTTTAGAAAGAGTAAAAGTAAAAGCCTAACCAGGGATACGAGCTATATACTATCTGCTGCTTTTAATTTCACCCCTGACAATGTCCAACAGTGTATGTGTATATAAATCAAAGGAGAATTCTTGTCCATGTTTGTCCAACACTTCAGTTTATGTATTTAATATTGTATGATATATTGTATGATAGAAAGGATGGTGGTGGAAATGATAAAGTATTTTTTGTAATGAAACAACTCCCTTTTCTGTCTTGCTAGCAAGTTTTTATTGCTTCCTAAGTACATAAGATGTCCACAGATTTTACATAATTAGAAAATTATAGCTTGACTGGAAATAAAATGTTCTGTTTACAAATTATATTAATTTGTTTTCTTCTCATCACTAACTTTTGAAAAAACTTAATCAGTGGCAAAATTATACTACAGTTGTGGGACAGTCTCATTTCCAAAAAATAAATAAAATAAAACCAATAACATTTGTAAATATTATTGAGCAGCAAATCAGAATATTAGAATGATTTCTGAAGGATCATGTGACACTGAAGACTGCAGGTAATGATACTGAAAATTCAGCTTTGATCACAGAAATAAATAGAAAATTTAACATATATTCAAATATTAAATTGTAACACGATTTCATAATATTACTGATTTTTATGAAAAAAAATTTTAGCCTTGGGGGGAATAAGAGAATAACTTTCAAAAACTAATTATTTAAAACTGTAATTTATACATAATATGTATACATAATACATAATGAAATGGTTTATTTTTCTATCAGAATTTTTATTTTTATTTTTCTGTTTTAATGGTGGATTTCCACGGTTAAGAGTTAAATACAAGGTTAAAATAATAAAATGTACCCATACTAGACATCTGGAAAGCAGCAAAAATATTTTATAAAAGGAAAAATCTTTCCAAGGCAGTTGTTAATATCTTAAAAGTGGCCAAAGTTGAAGAAACACCCAAAAATACAAATGGCGTGCCAGACGAGGTCAGATGGATTGGTGACAGATGGACTATTGTGTTTCGTGCCGAACACTTCAAAAGTTGATCTGCACTTTGAAATGTGAATGTTTCCAAAATAAATGAGGACACCAGGAACACACACTCCCTCGATTGCTCCATGGGAAGTGCTAGAAAGCTGGTTGAAACCAAAGTCCCACGGAGCCGGATGAGAGCAAAGGAAAGGGTTGGTGCAAGAGGGGAAGGTCAGGAGGTGATATGGGTCCAACCCATTCACGCAGACGTGGCCACCGAGGCTCTGATACGCACCTCCGCCCCTCGTTAGAACCAAGAAAATCTTTGTCTTGCATCCTAGCAACCCAGTGTATATTCCGGATGCATGTGTACGAGCTCGTACGGCTAGCTAAAGTCCCCGTTCACAGGGGGTGAGGGTTCACTGATCGCTGATAAGAGCTCGGCTCTTCCTCCCCACATCCGCCATCATACTCCGACTGAAACTGGGACTGGCAGAGAGCAGACTTGCAATTCGGCCCATCTGATGTTCTCACCGCAGCTGAGATCCTGCCATTACCTAGGCTGGTTGCCATTCCGCGGCTGTTCCTCAAACGGCAGAGGTGATACGTGCACTTGATGTTGTAACAATTAACAACCACATTGTTTGTAAACGTCTCTCCAGACACAGGATGCAGGGAACACGGTACACGTCCAAAGGGAGTAAACAGTAATTAGGCAGCAATGCTTTAACTGATATTTGATACTTAATGAAACGCAGATGCAAAGTTCCAGAAAACGTCAAAATTCGAAAAAACAATAACAAATTGCTCTCCGTTTCTCTGAGCAACCAGCGGCCTCGCACGACTCAACATGACAGTCTTGTTTTCCGTCTGCCGTTTCCAACCTGAGACTAATTACCCTCCCCTTTCCTTATGGTCTTGTACAGGATGTCAGGAAGAGAGAAGAACACAGTGGTCACGTTCCTGTCCCTACCTTAACTATTCCAGATACAACTGAAACCATTAAAAACCTTTGTTAATTGAAATAAAGCTAAACTAAAATATAGATATTAGATGAAATACTATAAACCAAACATTTAAAACATTGCACTAAAATTACAAAATGGAAATAAAGACAAACTAAAACTAGAGCTGAAATTAAAATATATTCAACCTAATTAATAATACAAAAAAACTATACAGAAAATAAAGCTCATAAAAATATATATATTTTTATTTTGGAATAAATGTAAAATGCCAAAAATGTCAATGTAGAAAAATCTTCAGTTGAGGGTAGCCCTAGTAAAAATATAAAAACATTTTTTTTTCATAGTCTAAGTAATGATGAAAGAAAATGTGACTGGGACAAGAATTTACATTTCATTTAAAAATAAAAATAAAGAAAAAATAGAGGACATTGCTTCAGTTTAGAGCACCACTGCACATGTACTTACAATGCATTTAAATAACACTAAACTAAAAAAAGTTCACACTACTCTTTTAAATACAACAAAACGCAATGGCAAAAACTACCATAAATAGTAAATACATTAAAAAGTAGTTGAAGGGCATTATATTCTAAACAGATTTGAAATGTGAGATTTGAAAGCTATGCCCAAGGCAAGGTTTAGTAAATAATTGGCCTTCTTGTACAATGACTGTGTAAGGTAGGGGATGCGAAAACTTTGGCCGATACGATAACCGATAATTATTTATATATGTGAACCTGGACCACAAAACAAGTCTTAAGTCGCTGGGGTATATTTGAGGTAATAGCCAAAAATACACTGTATGGGTCAAAATTATAAATTTTTCTTTTATAACAAAATTAATTAGGACATTGAGTAAAGATCATGTTCCATGAAGATAATGATTCCATGAACTCTCTCTCTCTCTCTCTCTAAAAGCAAGCACATTTAACCTCTGTGGAGAGAGCGTGCGTGCACATGGTTGCCAGGTTGACAAAAACAAGTAACACATTTAGCAGATATTTCCGTATTGGGCAAGTGGGAAGCTGTTTCGGGGATTACATCTCTTTATATCAGGCAACCCCGGTTGTGTTCCTCTGCAGCAAGATTAAACCTTGTTGTAGCTTATATATTTTGCTCTCTTCATAATTTTTTTTTTTTTTTTTTAAACTTGCCTTAGCCTCAACTCCTGAAGTGCTCAATTAACCATCAATTAGCTTAACCAAATGCATTCTATATGCGATAAATCAGAGCTATATGCATAAACATTATTACAACGTACAATTGCACAAAAGGCTACATATGCACAAGCGAACTTAACTGTGCTGGTCATAAAGGTGCAGCTCCATTGTGAATGCGTTCTTCCAATAACAACATGCTTAAACACGGGCGTACAAAGATTCCATAACATCATTTAACAGTGATGTTCTCATTATATTATGACAGACTTGCCCTGCACGTTGCACTTCACTGTATTTTCCTTTTTGAAGGGACTCCAGTAATATTTCAAACAATTAAAAAACATCAAGGCAAACAGTGCACATCTGAAGTATCTCTCCAGGAAATAATGCATTTTTTATTGGCTTTAATATAATATAATAATCAGTTCGATAACGATAACATTAAAATTAACATTTATCGGCCGATATCGATATGGTGGCCGATATATTGTGAATCCATAGTGTAAGGTAAAAAAAAAAAAAAAAAAGCCTTGTAATATTGCATGAGTCATTTTGAACTACTTTTATGAATCTTTTATGATGCATTTTGGAGACTGACAGCCTCTGTACACCATTTGACAGAAGAAATGAAGTCATAGGGGATCGACTTGAAGATGAGTAAATCATGACAGACGAGTGAACTATTTGTTTGAGGTGATTTGCCCAAACCACTGTTCTATTTGCATTCTGCACCTCAGGACATTTTATAATGTCAGACTCTTGAAACTGTTATGAGGACACAGTGTTGTGAAGCCACATTTGCGATCTTGGTGTATATCCAGAGCTTCCTGTACACTTCTCTTCCTGTTCATTCCTTGACCAAAAAACCACTGGGAATTTTTTAATCAAAAGACTACGCTACTGCCAAAAATAAAAAACTAAACTAAATAGCATTTGTAAAGCATTTAACCTCCATAGTGTGACACTGTGGTTCTTTTTATCCATATGTGCATGCACTTCCCTACATTCACTGATTTAGCAGATGCTTTTAAACCAAGTAGCTCATTTATAAATGTGGAAGAATACAGTAAATGACTTACTCTTCTTGCCAGGCCCAGGGCAATGTAGCACTTCTCTCCAGGATCCACAATCTCCACTTCAAAGTAGTGACTTCGTGTCGTGAGGGGCTGCCGGGCCTGAGCCAGACCAACGTCCATGATGCTCTTCCCTTTCCCGACATATTCCAGAAGCTACGGCAGAAAATATCAGACTTAATTTAGATACATTATAGAGCATTACACATCATTATACATGTTTTAATGTTGTGTTTTAACTGTTTGCTCATGTGGAAGGAAACAGGATCTTGTCAGGGGGATTATTTGGTCAGTTTAAGGTTAACTTGGCATAAACCAGATGTATCTATAAAAATAGTCAGCCTGGCTGTGAGCAGGTTTGGGAAATTGGATAGGTTGCACTGCAAACATACCTGGCCAAGCCTCAGTTTTTCAAGGAAAGGAAGATCTTGATTTATGCCAAGCCATCTTGAAACTGGTTTCAGGTTTTGTGTTCAGACACACTACTGCTAAGGTTTTGTTTTTAAAGAAATTAAAACTTTCATTTAATTCGGTAAGGAATGCGTTAAATTCATCAAAAAGTGATAGCAAAGACTTTACATAGTTAAAAAAAAAAGGCTTCTTGAGCAGCGAACCAACATATTTAAAAGATTTCTACATTAGCATGTAACCCTGAAGACATGGGGAAACCGTGGCCTAATGGTTGGAGAGTCGGACTCACAATCGAAAGGTTGTGGGTTCGAGTCTCGGGTCGGCAGGAATGTAGGTGTGGGGAGTGCATGTACAGTTCTCTCTCCACCTTCAATACCATGACTTAGGTGCCCTTAAGCAAGGCACCGAACCCCTAACTGCTCCCCGGGTGCCGCATAAATGGCTGCCCACTGCTCCGGGTGTGTGTTCACAGTGTGTGTGTGTGTGGACTTTGGATGGGTTAAAAGCAGAGCACGAATTCCGAGTATGGGTAACCATACTTGGCTGTAGGTCACGTCACTTTCACTACTGAAAATTCAGTTTTACTATCTCAAGAATACATTCAAATTTAATTTAAAAAATACATGTTTTCTACATTTTATTAATATTTCACTACACAACTGTACTTTTGATCAAATATACACAGCCTTGTTGATCTTAAAGGGTTAGTTTACCCAAAAATGAAAATTAGGCTGTGTTTTACTCACCTCCAAGGCATAAAATGTAATAATCACATGGGGCGCTTTTTATTTCACGTCTTTTGGACTGAAGCAATGCAACACCCGCTGACTACAACGACAGAGCTTGAAAGATCAAAGACAATTTTTAATATAATAGAAGAAAGTCATAATAAACACCTAGGATGCCTCAGGGGTGAGTAAAACGTAGCATTATTGTCATTTTTGGAGGAACTAACCCTTTAAGTCTTACAGAACCTACATTTTTGAACAGCAGTGTGTACATATAAAGAAAAAAATAAGTGCTTAAGGCACTTAGATAAAAATATTTAGAATAATAATCTACATGAAATGAGAGCAAGTATGGGCAAACCCAAGCACACAGAGGTTATGACACATCTTCAGATGGATATTTTCCATCAGGTGTGTTAGCAAAGATGTAATAAGAATATTAGAGAAGACAAAAAAGGTTGACCTGTCTTCAATACGTTCACAGGATAATGAGGGTGGGGCACGGCCTTTCAAATACAGACATGTGAGTGGTATCAACAGCCCCACCTAGCCTTACAAATGAAAAGAAAAAATAACCAATGGAACAATTTTGACATGGCATAAGGTCAAATGTTTCATTCAACAGTGTTGCAAAAAAAGGCATTCATGCAAGTGTGAGCCATCTCCCAAGGACCGTCTTCAATTCATAGGCCAAGTCAACACGTTAGATTAAACTTTGAAATCTGCCCACCTAAGTGACATTTTTACGCATCCTACGTCTGTT
Source organism: Carassius auratus (assembly GCF_003368295.1). NCBI lineage: Eukaryota > Metazoa > Chordata > Actinopteri > Cypriniformes > Cyprinidae > Carassius > Carassius auratus. Next base: position 17,520,928 of record NC_039265.1, read on the forward strand.
CAAGTGAACTAAGGTGAGAAATGTAACCTAATGGACTGCCTTGTATGTACTTTTGAACTGTCAGTTTAAATACCAATACTGAATTGCATATTTGGTTATCATATGCATATTTGAAAAGCATTTTTGGGCATTAAATAAGTGGAAAAAAAAAAAATGCTAAAACTTAATTTCAATTTGAAACCTAGTGAGCTGCCTACCTAGACATCATTAACCTTCAGATCCAATGCTATTTTATGTACTTTCAGGTGCTCAATTTAAACTTAACACCTCGGTTCCCATTCTAGACTGCATTTTTTGTCACGTGTCAATGGTCAAAAAGGAAAAAACTTCTGTATTTCAATTGAGAGTATCTAGTACCTTACAGCATTTCTGGGTATCATAAGCACTTTCAAATGTTTTAAATTTGAACATCAGATTAAAATATTTTTGGCCTTCATTTGACCCTTGAATTATCAAAAAAGACCTTCAAGTTAAAACGTAGTAAGCTGCCTATACAGACAACACTTTTGGGTATCACATGAAACAGTCTTTCTCTCACGTTCTGTTTCTGGCCCAGCACAGTCTCTAAACTCACAACACAGCATGGTGATTACTTTCAGATTTCAACTGGTTGTCATTAATTACTTAGAAATTTCCGTTTGCAACGTCAGAATCAGCACTTTATTGGGGCAGTGGAAAGATTTCGCCAATGCCATCTACAACAACCTTCGGTATCCTTGTTTACGCCGCGAGTCAACTGCGGGTCAGACGGAGAATCTGACAGGGGGCCTTCTACAACCACATGCTGGTAACGACCAGACATTTTGAAAAACACGAAAACGTGCGTGCAAACGGAGCCTTTAAACGGCCATGAACAGATTGCTGTCATTTGTCCAAGAATATCCCCCGCTGACATCAAAACCACTGATCAACTACAGAAAATTAGATGTAAAATCCTGCAAACAATCAGCCGATGCTTTGATCAAAGCAGACTTGATCAATCCAACTAAACATATTGGTGTTCAATATGGAAGAATGCTTGTTTCTGGAACGGAAGGCATTCTCTTCTCATCTCCTGAGGCTCATTGGAGGATGCACCAACAGAGGAACTGATATCCATTTATTGGAATTAAACAGGTTGCTTTTTATAGACGCAAAAGTTTTTTTTTCCTGCCTCTGCCCGATTCTTCTTTTCAACATCAACCTCTTCAAGTTTTCGTGCCAGGACAGTTGCCTGCTCATTTGAGGATGCAGGCAAAATTGCACCTAGTCACACCTTCCTGCCTCCTTGATGCTGAGTAATGGGGAGGTTGTCTAGCTTTATACCAATCATAACGGCTCTCAACAGCTCCCAGCATGCTCGGATGACAGTGCTGACAGACAGTCACCATCCCCAGACCTACGTGGGGGCGGCAGCTTGTTTTGTTGACCCGCTGCCCCGGCAACAGGTGCAACATTGCGAGCAATTCCCACAACTTCCTGTCACAGTGTGGAGAATGTGGAAAAGGTGGAGGACACAAAGAGGGAGACGCCCACAAGTGGAGCTGCTGAGATGTTTGTCTCGCTCATCTTCAGTCTTTAGAACAGGGTCTATGTTTTGACAGCCTCAAACCAAATCTCTGAAGATGATGTTGTTATAAGTCATCTGTTGGCTAGCGGTTACTCGAAAAGTCTGTCTAAATGCAATTTATCCTTGATTCACCTTGTTCTTTAGAGTGTTAAGTACTTGACATTCAGCTGCTCATTTAATTGACAAAATATATTAAAAGCTTCAACATGCAGAATCATCTTGTGAAGCGCTAGGAATTCCTGTCATTCTCCAAGATGGTCCTAAATAAGCAAAACAAAAGGATTTCAAATTATCTATGATAGAAAAGTACTTATGTATGTTTACTTCATGGTATCCCAGTAAAACTTCTAATTGTTTTTAGACAAGATGTGGCAGGAATATCCCCATCCAATAATTTATTTTTTACGAACAATGGGTCATGAGATAATTTTCTAGTTCATTGCACTGTAACAAAACGTAATGATGCGTTCACATTTATCGCTGTTCAGCTAATTTCAAGGCACAAAATTCTGTCATTTCAGGAATCCAAGCGATCAGAAATTTAGTTTCCACAGATTTCCTCAAAGATTTCCACATGAAGACTTGGCAGTGGTTTCAACGGAGTGGCTTGGTTTGAAAGTTACTTCTATGTGCTTCATACATTGCTACACTATTGACAATGGATCTTTTTACCTATAAAATTTTGTTGAAGGAGCCAAAACTATATAAAGCTATTAAAAACTAGTCTTTTCTGCAACATTGCAACACTGAACACATTTCACTGAACACATCAGCACATAATTGCCTCCACCGAAGCACTACTTTCTACTTTTAGATTATCACTTGCCCAGTAGGTGAGGTAATAAAAATGGTGCGGAACAGTCAATGTTCCTGCACACAAAAAGGTACTGCTTGATGTCGTTCACATATGACATGATCATTCATCTCTGTGCCTTGTTTTTAATTTAAAAAAAGTTTCACGTCACGTCCACACTGCTGCATCTAGCAGGAAAAAAAAAAACATCTAAAACTACAGTGTTTTTAATTGTTTTCAGCTAAATGTACACTTGACGGACGTCTTTGACCATTACGGTGAGTCTCGCTTTAAGACCCTGAGACAAGTTAAAAAGATTAAGATAACTGTGCTGCTCCTTACTGTGGAAACTGGCATGACTTTCCGAAGGAGCCCAGCATTAGGAAAAAGAAGCTTAAATGGATACCCAAAAATGAATTTGGAACAGCATGAGGGTGAGCAAATAATGACTGAATTTGGGTAAACTATCACCTTTAATATTATTTAATAAAACGCCTAACTACATTAATGTGGGACTATAAATTAGCTTGACATTGCATCTTAGATTATTTGTGAATCAGGTACATTTGGTGAAGGCATTGCCAAAAAGCTGTTAATCAAAGATGGAGCGGTTTAAAACTATACCCTGCAGCCAAGCCATGAGTAATGTAATGTATCTGTTGATGGCTATTTAATACTTTCGACTAGGGTGCGGTATTAACCTACCTGGGCTAGATCAAACAGCTGGATACAGATTTATAATACCCTTCAAGGTTATTCTGGATTATTATTTTCTCCGTTGTCAGCTTTCATACTGATTTCCTATGCACAGATATTAGCCAATCATAACAGTGTTTGAGAAACTACATGTATAATTCAGTGTAGATAGAGAGAGGGTGAAACATGAATTAATAACAGTGAAAAGTTCAATTTTTATGCACATTCAGGGTGAAGAAGGTGCACTTGAAGCAACATGGAGTCGCAGCGCTAATGCACATCTAGGGTGCAAAATGATGTGCTTGAAGTAACATAAGTGACACAGGGGAAATGAGAGACCAATGAACTTGAGCAAGATGTCATTTTATGCAAATCCCCAGACCTTTATCTACACATCAAGTATTATAATGGGAATATATAATCTTGGAGAGAGAGTTTTACAGTGCTAACTAGTGGTCGACCTATATATTGCCAAGGCCGTCAAAATAAAAGTTGCCTCGAATACATCGGCCAAGCAGAAAAACTTATCGGCCGATGCTGAGGTGACTTTTATTTTGACGGCGCTGAGAGCGGCAGCCCCTGAGCGCACATAGTGCACACACTCTCTTTCTTGTTTGTTGTCGTCATTAACAATTCTGTTTAATACGGATAGAAGTCTGTCTTATAATTAGATAGAATTGTTAAACAAAGGAATTAATGTATACAGAAAGTATTATAATGATTGTCATAACCGAACGTGATGAGCTGTTTGAATGCTGAGTGGAGATTAACTGACAACTGCAGCACATTTCTGTAAAATTAAATTTAACAATGTAAATATAATTCTGTCCCTCACATCAAGATATGGGATGGTTTCAGATGATATAGGCTTTATAGCGCATGAAATGCAAACTGTTACTCTTCTGTGTCTTTCCGTGTATGACTCCCCCTTCTTGCTGTATAAAAAGCACAGTAATCATTGTTTCAGACAACCGTAGTTAGATCAAATAAATCGCGATTAGATGGTTATTTTATTAATCGCAACAGGCCTATTCATGACATTCGTGGTATGCGTCATGCTACTCTCATGAATGGCAGGGGAGACTGACATGAAAGAGAATAATTGTGGAGTAAGGAATATTTTTGTATTCTTTGCGTACAAAAATTATTCTCGTAGCTTCATAAAATTACCAGTGTTAGCCATACACTGATTTATTGGTGGCATATCAAAACTGACCTCCACATATAGATTTTCCAAAAGGCTTTGACTTTGTTGAATAAACATGAGCACTTCATGTTTCAAAATCGAAACCCAGTGAAGGTGTTTTTATATCACTATTTGTGAAGGAAACCGACTGTCTTCATAAAAGATTTTCATTTCCTCTTGCATTTAATGTCTGATAAAGGAGCGTTTGTGAGCAAAGGGCTACTTTACAGCAGTTACCAGGGAAACCTCGAACTCTACCACAAACAAAAGCGCCTCCTGCTGGCAGAGAATGAATTTGCATGTATATGCCACCACAAATAGAGTGCAAGTCTGTGGGAAACATGGAACCACTGATGTCACATGGACAATTTTAACAATGTCCTTACTACCTTTCTGGGCCTTGAATGTGGTAGTTCTGTTAATGTCTATGCAGGGTCAGAAAGCTCACAGATTTCATCAAAAAATATCTTCATTTGTGTTCTGAAGACGAACAAAGTCTAATTGGGTTTGGAAAGACATGAGGGTGAGTTATTAATGACAGATTTTTCAGAATTTTTCTCCAAACTAAGCAAAATATTTTCACCTCATGTATTAATGTATTAACTACAACAAATAAGTCCTTGTTGTAAAACAATATAAAGAGATCATGACTTTTTTTTCTTATCAAAACAAAGATATATACAAATATCTGCAAATATCTATTGATACTTTTTCTATGAAGTGTGATAGAGTTGTGTGACTCTAGTGTAGGTATCTGGCTTATAATCAAAACCGAGACTAATGTATTTCTTCTTCTTCTTCAAAAAAAAAAAAAAAAAAAATAGTGTTCAGCTGGAAAAGAACACTCAATGGTGGCCTGATCTGTGGAGTCTTTCACCACCTTTCAATAGATCCAACTATCACTACCAGTTATTGCTGTAGGAATGACGTTGCCCTATCATAATCACCCACTCCTGCCAAAGGACTGCTGCAACTGATGCTGTCGGACATAGTGTGATAAAAGACATTTGCATATTTAGAGGGCTCTGCAAAAAAGCAGCTGTTATGTTGAAGAACATCAACCACAAACTTTTTTCGTTTTCCCTTTGATTAGTTCATGATGAAATGACAGAGGAGCTAAAAATAATCCACCACATACTTGACCTTTCTGTCAATACCCAAAAACAATGGCTCACTGAAGAAAATTAAAACAAAAAAAAAAAAGGAAAAATTCTCCAGAGCATGTTATTCACTGTTAACCAGATGGTGAGAAACATTCCTAAAAACAAACACAAAAAAAACACTAAAGCTAAACAAGGGACACTGAGGTAAAAAATTATTTCTTTCATTTGAGTTGGTAATACTTTTTCATTAGTTAACATGCATTTACTAATATTACAATATTAATAAGGAGGCTTTGTGTTTTTTTTTCCGGGTATTTGTTTTTGCAACTTTTATGTGATTTCACAACAGAATGGAGCTGAGAACTTTGGGCTAACCTGAGGTTAAATGCCTTGGTTTAAAAAAACAGTGATAATGGATCTCTTGGGTATCAAACCAGCAGGCCTCCGGTTACTAGCCCCGAATGCTAAACGTTCCTGAAGCTGGTTAAAAGACCATAATTGCCAAAAACAGCAAGCTTACAGCTTAACTTCTACCAGATATGCTTAAAAAAACAACCTGAACCAATCAAGGGTCTCTGAAGAGACTTAGCTTGAACTTTAAGCAAAGTTCATAGAGGTGACATGTGTATTACCAAGTAAGTTCACTCTATCTTGGTTACTCCTTGGTAAGCAGCCTTTTTCTAAGATGACATATATATATATATATATAGCTCTTCTCTACTCTAAAATCTCCAAAATATTTAGGCTTCAATAACATTAAATCAAGTGAGAAATAAAGTGATAACAAATGGTACAATAAATAGTGTTTTTTCAGCTCAAATCTGATGCTAAACTGAGGGTCAGGTCATCTCCTTTTTGCCTTACATGTCATTCGACTGCCATATTTTGATTTGATCAAAAAGGACGCAAACGCAAAGGAAGTTACAAGTTAAAGCAGGTTAGCAGCCTCTCCCTGCCACAGATAAGTCATAATTTCCTTTTTCTCACACTCTCAAGTTCCCTTTGAGGGGTGAAGCGATGTTCCAGAGCCCTCACACACACCAAGTTTCAAATGAAAACGTTCTGTTGTGGGAAACAGATGAACTCAGGCTAACCAAAAGTGATATGGACACAAAAGGTTCATCAGATGAACTAGTGCTCCAAACCAAATGGAAATACCGAAAATCATCCAGTTGCGCTGTAGGGATGTTACACAAAAAAGAAGAGCAGAGCAGGAACAGATGTCCCTGGTAGCTTATTCAAGATGAAACTATGAAGACCGTCTGACAGTGGTTAGTGTTACAGTAATACAGTTAAACATGCCATAATGATAATGAATAACGAATTCCCGTCCAGGCTTAATTGTACGAGTGCGGCTCTAAAAGCCTAACCAGGCCAAAAGTCACATCTACAGCGCCAGAAGGCTGAGGATTGTCATCGTTTTCTTGAGTACAGCATTAAGGCTAAATCATTTCTCTGACTGGGATGGGGGAATGTACAGTAATAGGCTGAACCCTTTGAGTCACCCCGTCAGTTTCAGACACTCAGCAACATTGCCAGGCCTGACGAAACCACAAACACTCTGAGCTGAAGTGTTTTAAAAAAAAATCCCTGTTTCTTCACAGACAATGGGCCAAAGAGTTTATGACCATAAATCTTCACTCTAAAGCCAGCATTCTCAGACGTTATCACTCCCAACCAGCTCATAAGCATGCATGTGAGTCAGGGTGAGTGCATGCATGAGTATGAAGCAGTATGTAAGGCTGTGGAAGTGAGTATGTGCATGCCAGCATTGGTGTGGATGTGTGTGAATGGAAGTCCAGGTTGCTGTCTGGCGGCCGCAGAGCCGTAGGGAGATTAGTCGGTGGGCAGAGGCTCTGCTGTAGTAACAGCTAAACTGATCTCTGCCGTGCGCTCGCATAAAACCGCACGTACACAGCAGAGCCAGCCAAATGCCTTCTCAAAACACAAACACACACACACACACACACACACACACACACAAAGACAGGGGTGACCTATGTGTGACAATTCATTGCTCAATTTTGCTCATGCTGTAGATGTTGGCTACATTTATCAGGGTTAGCCTAAAGATTTATGGATCTGAGTAAACCATGCTAATCCACCATTTTCCATATCATTTGATTGCAATTTTCTCTGGCTGATGATGTGACTGCACTTAAGTGATGTTATTTTCATGCATTAATTTTAACCAGAAATGGCGGCAGACATCATACTGTTTAAAGTTGCCAGATCCAGTAAGACTAATGCTAAATATAAAACAGAATTTCCAGAATAACCCAGAAAGACCACTTAAATGAGATGGGAATGGGCTAATTAGTGGCTTTATAACGGGCTAACTGGAAAGAGAAGTGAAGGAGTCAGCAAAGCTTCAGTTTCCCAGAGTTCATCTGTGTAAGGGATCTTCCACCGAAAGTAATAATCTCATCCGGACAGCTGTGATCTACATGATAGCCATGGTTGTACAAAGAATTTTTTTTTTAAATACATAACACAAAATGTGTCTAATATATATATATATATATATATATATATATATATATATATATATATATATATACACATACATACACACACACACACACACACACACAGATATATATATAGTACAGACCAAAAGTGTGGACACACCTTCTCATTCAAAGAGTTTTCTTTATTTTCATAGAGTCACACTGAAGGCATCAAAACTATGAATTAATGTGGAATTTTATATGGAATTATATACATAACAAAAAGTGTGAAACAACTGAAAATATGTCATATTCTAGATTCTTCAAAGTAGCCACCTTTTGCTTTGATTACTGCTTTGCACACTCTTGGCTTTCTCTTGATGAGCTTCAAGAGGTAGTGACCTGAAATGGTCTTCTAACCGTCTTGAAAGAGTTCCCCGAGAGATGCTTAGCACTTGTTGGACCTTTTGCCTTCTGTCTGCGGTCCAGCTCACCCCTAAACCATCTCGATTGGGTTCAGGTCAGGTGACTGTGGAGGCCAGGTCATCTGGCGCAGCACCCCATCACTCTCCTTCTTGATGCCTTCAGTGTGACTCTACAATTTTCATAGTCATGAAAATAAAGAAAACTCTTTGAATGAGAAGGTGTGTCCAAACTTTTGGTCTGTACTGTATATATATAATGCAAAACATTGCTGCATGCGGTGTCAAAGACACATGTGCACTCTATAGGTGGAAACCCTGGTGGGGTCGGGGTTGGGCCCCCCCCATAGAAATATGATGAAAAAAAAAAAATGTGTATTTTAAATAACAGTTTTTACTTTAAATAATTGTGTAAGTAGTAAAAATGCAAACGGACCAAAAATGCATTTTTAAGTTTAGAAACATTGAGTCTCCTCGTCCCTTGCCTCACATTGCTTTGGCCCAAATGCCTGCTTTCTTCTTTTATTACCTACACCAGTCCAGTAAGAGAAACAAAGTCAATAGTTGTGGAACTCAGAGGCTGTCAAGGCTATTTTATTCATTTAAACATCGAATGAAGTGATTATTTTCTCTTTAATACAGAAGATGCCAATGTATTTTTCGATACATTATTTCAATAATAACATTGCCTGCTTGATGGACAGGGTTGCCAGGTTTTCACAACAAAACCCGCCCAAATTGCTATTCAAAACTAGCCCAAACTAACTGTATTTTGAGGGGTCCCCCAGTAAAAATTGCATTCCGGGGGCTGAAATAGACATTATTGGGGTTGCTTTAACCTATTTGAACATGAAAAACAACCCACAGCAACAAAAATGAAGTAGCCCAATTCCACGGGAAAACTCCAGACTTGGCAACACTGTGATGGATATTAATGTCTACAACAGACACGAGTGCTGTAGCCACAACAGCTTGAAGTTGTGCTGCACTAATAGTAGTAAGGCTTTCTTCCGTGTATACATATCCTTACAAGAACAATTTGCACTGTATATTTGTGTCTCCTTCAAAAACTCCTCGAGAAATGTTGTTTATTGCCCCCCACGAACCGTTTTCCTTTTTTTTTTTTTTTTACACCCCTGGTGCACTCTGATGTAAACAAGCAAGGATGAGAAGCACATGGCAGAATGCGTGAGAGACATTCTGGATAAAAGCGCATGTTCACTCAGTGACAGCAGATGGCACTAAACAGCAGGAATGTAGCCGTTACCCCAGAAACCTCATAAACAAAACAGCTGTGCTACTTTCGGTTTCTGAAACGTGTTTAAATGATTTAAACAGCATTCAGATTTGTGTATTCGCTATGGTCTTCATCACTATGCCAAATATGTAAATATTTAAAACCTTTAATTTTCGAAATGTTTTCCATTTTAATCTGGACTACAACATGCCCTAGATATTGTTTGAAAGTGTTTTGATTCTTTATTGTTCGGTCACATTTTTACATTAGGGCTTCATTAGTTGACATTAGTTAGTTAAACTGCCAATGAACATTTTTTTTTAAACATTCATTAGGCCATCTGAGGCAATTCCAATATTTAATAACAAGTTATTCAAATCAAAAGTTGCAAACGGAGTTATGTAATGAGCTAACATAAACTAAGAGTTGTATTTTTTAAACAAACATTAATAACTTCTGTAGCAAATGTAGCTTTCTTGTGAAAAAAGTTATTAACCCTTATGCATAGTTGGGGACGTTTTCGTCCACTAGGGGGTAAAATTGAGTCTTATTTTGGCCACAACTTTCTCTGTGTTTCAGCTAATGGAATGATTTTTAGTGAAATTTTTCAAAAACTCAACGGTACATTGTGGGCAAATTCACTACCCTTTCGGTATACTCGTAGATGAAAACATCCACTAAATTAAACTGCTGTAAAAATGTATCAGATAAATTTTTTTCTTTTTTTTTTTTTGCATAAATCCATTAATCATCCTCAGTCCTGATCAAAACTACCAAATGTTTAAAAAAATTCCAAGATTTTAACTCTTTAATTACCAAGTTCACAAATGATGTCACTGATTTGGGGGAAAAACACATACAATATGACTTCTTTTCAATATAAAAGTAATTGTGGCTGGATTTTTTTTTACCTTTTATCAAAGTCTTGGGCATGTCAAAGATTAGTAACAAGATTGGCTTTGATGCATTGTTAGTTTTTGTGCAGCATTAGATTTAAATTTTTTCTCCCTAATTTTGTTGGTGTTGTTGGTGGCTGTTTTTGCCCCATTGACTTCAATTATAACAACATTTTTTGATTGCAAAGCCATGACACCATATAATCATGCATTCTTGATTGTTTGTGGTTTTCCCTTTTGGGAAGAGGTCAAAAAAAATGCTTCAAAGCCAATGTTGCTACTTATCTTTGACATGCCCAAAACGGTTATAAAAACTAATAAAAAAATCCAGCCACAATTACTTTTATATTGAAAATAAGTCATTTCCCCCAAATCAGTGACATCCTTTATGAAATTGGTAATTAAAGAGTTAAAATATTGTATTTTTAAAAAACATTTGGTAGTTTTGAACAGGACTGAAGTTGATTAACAGATTTATGCAACAACAAAAAAAATGAAAAAAATATTAATCTGATACATTTTTACAGCAGTTTAATTGAGTGGATGTTTTCATCCCGAACATACCGAAAGGGTAGTGAATTTGAACAATCCACAAGGGTTAAACCTGTTATACTGTATTATGAGAAACCTTTTCTCAACTTAATTCCACTATCGTGATAATACCGCATACAATAAATCACAATATCCCTAGTACAGAATTAGAATTTAAATTGAAAAGGAATTCTCAAATAAATTCTCAATAGCACAGCTCTTTGGTTCTAGAATTACTAATTCTGTATACTGTTTAACTTCCATAGTTGTTCTTAGTTCATGGTAATATTACTAAATTAAGAACATTCTTGTATTAATTCCACTTTAATAAATCAACAATATGCTAAATGGTTACTTAGAATTCTGAAACCAATTAGATTTTTTCCATTTTTGATTTCCAAATGGAACTTCACAAGAATCAACATACACACATACATGATGGACAGGGATAGGCCATGGTGAGCTGTTCTAAGTATTGCATAAAAAACATCCATCTCACGCTATCTATTAAAACAGTGAACTGCACTATTAAGCATATCAAAATATTTCCATGTTATCGCACGCATGAACACGGATGACAAAGCATGTGGACAATAAAAAAATAAATAAAACCAAGGAGTATTTGCGATTTCTATGATGACAGCAGTGTGCCAGAATGTTATACTCTCTTTTCTAAACAGGAGTGGATCTCTTATCATGAAGAATGTAAACCTGAACTGAAGTAGAACTGCGTTACAGGGCAAATTTGCTCTATCGTAATCGGATCTGCCAGCACTCCTTCAAGAGCAAGGCACTTAAAGGGATGCTTCACCCATAAATGAAAACACTTTCAGCATTTACTCATACTTGTGCTATTTCAAACCTGTATGAACATTTTTTTCTTCAGGAGAGGTTTCCAGTTTTGCATGTTAAATCTTTTCAAGATTTTCTTTTCAAGGACCAATAGGGTTTGGTGTTACTGACGTCGATCCTACAATGACACGCGAAGTCATCGGACATTGTCACTTTGTCATCACATGTAAGGAGTCTTATGAAAAAAATAATCTTATTTACGTGGTTTACATGGTTTAAGGTAAAAAAAAAACACATTATTTGCCACATACTGTATATATTATTGTTGCACTTCTCTGCCCTGCCTTTCAGTAGAGTTGGGGTACTCGAACTTGGACTCGGACTCGAGTCCGGACTCGAGTCCAATTTTGAATGAACTCGGACTTGTCACGCACTCGGGTGAATTTGTACTCGGACTTGACACGGACTTGAACATTTTGGACTCGGAAAATATTCCGAGTACAGTCGAGTCCACGTCATGTGTAACAATAAAACCAGCATAAAATTGAAATTATAAATTAATGAATGTCTCCCCTTCTGTCATTTTACTGCACAACACCGGCAGGCAGAAGTCTCATGCTTGCAGACGAAACACACGCACCACTCACTGGATATCAGTGTGGATTAGTGATGGGAAGTTCGATTCTTTTCCGCGAACCGGTTCTTTCGGACGGTTTGATTCAATAAACCGCTTGAAAAAAAAAAACAGTTCACCGGATACATAATCCATTGCGATGTATTTGTTATTAAATGAACTTACGTTTCGTCAGATTGCCCTTCATTCAAGCCCTCGGTTTACCCGCACTCATTACATTAGCACAAAATCAGTTCAGAATCAATCACCAAAAGAATCAGTTCGGTTCAGACGCGCTGTGAGTCATTCGGCTTCATGCTGAATCACGAATGCGCAGTATCATCAGCTCCTCGGTTCTCGAATCGGACGCGTCCGGAAGAAACGGTTTTCGGTTCAGTTTACTGATGATCTGAAAACTGATACAACCGGTTCTTGACTCGAGAACGAGAATCGCTCAAAACCCGGGTAGGAAAATCTGATGGTAGGATAAAATGTCAGGACACCGGCACGTGCTGCAGTTCAGTATCATCAGCTGCTCTACTCCTGTTCATGTTCTGTTTACTACAAACTCAGTTTGTGAATCTGTCATCATTAACTATAAATACAGTACAGATATTTCATAAATCATCCCTTATTCATATTAAACATGGAGTCTTTAGAAGTCTTAATTATTGTCCAACTTCCCTGAAAACCCCTTTGGCCCATACATAATCTACAATATACAGATTAGAAACATGTAGCCCCTATCTTAAAAAAAACGTATATATAAAAATATATACATATTTTTTTTAATAGTTTTATCACACTTTCCGATGTTTAACAAAATACTTGAAAAATTACACGCATTCGCAGTATCATCAGTTCATCGGTTCTCAAATCGGACGCCTCCGAAAGAAACGGTTTTCGGTTCAGTGTACTGGTGATCCGAAAACCGATGCAACCGAGTACCAAAGACAGCAGCAGCAGCCAACAAATGCTGCACAGCTCAGCAAGACCAGAACTGACCAAACAAGCAATGCAACTTTATGATGCAAGTTCTCCAAGACAACAAGAAATTCATAATGTCATCATTAAGGATCTCCTCATTGGCTGCACTTTACCTCTGTCAAATGTGGGGGAGAGGCATTAAATAACTGAAATGTCATCTTTAACTGGAGGACAATATAGTGTGATACAATAATAAAATAGGTTCATTTGTATTTTCATGCACTTGTAATACAATAAAACCTTTGAAAACTTTTTTGATAGGAAACTAGTTCTGTTGACATAAAATAAAAATGTTCAATGGAAATGACTAGATGTAACAGTGGTATTTTTTTTATTACATTTTATATTGCCATTGGTTTAAAGGATTGAAAGGTTAAAATATTAATAGAATGTAAAAATGTACAATACCAATTTATAATCTTTTTTAATTTAATTACTTTCTGGACTCGGACGGACTCGACTCGGACTCGGCCTTTAAGAACTCGGACTTGAGTCCAACTCGGCCCCTTTTGGACTCGGACTCGGACTTGGACTCGATGTTTGTGGACTTGGTCTTGACTCGTACTCGACAAAGGTGGACTCGGACCCAACTCTACCTTTCAGCCTTTCATCTTTCTGAAAAGCGCTGTTTTTTATGTGTTTTGATTGGCCAGCTATCCAGTGTGTTATGATTGGCCAAATATCTCAAACATGTGATGGAGATGTTACGCCCCTTTACATATATCGAAACGCACAGCATCTCCACATCATGTCGGTGGCAAAAACACTACAACAAGAATAAAATTTACACCTTCTTGCGCTTGAAGAGCATCAGGAAGAGATAACTCAGGTACGGAACAGAACATCAGAAAGTCATCTTTTAGCTCAAGGTCAAAATGCTGCACTTAGTGATTATTTATGTATACCTTCATCAGTCATGTAATAAATGAACGTAAAAAGTTGAGAATCAAAATACACGTGTACAGTAATTTGGATCCTAGCGGCTCTTAAGGTGACAGCGGGTTATGTTTTATTTTATGTTTGAGGAAGGCGTCATATGCCCCTTTTAAATATGTACATGTGCTTAATTCTTCTTTTGTATTCTACCTTCTCTGTTTCTGCCATGGTATTGGCATCCTGTGGTAACTAGGAATTACACAAACTTCAGTCTGGATCCGACCCTTATAAAGACTTGAGAAGAGAATGCCAACCCCCCAGAGGACCTCAAATGATGCCAACCCTCAGATAACACACAAAACTACCACATTTTGCTATAATGGACATCAACTTGAGATTATCCCCACTGATAAGCTACTACTAAATATAATTTAGAATCTTTAATTTTTTTGGTAAAGCTGCTTTGCAATGATTTGCATCATGAATAGCGCTATACAAATAAACTTTAAATTTAATTGAACTCCAAAATGATTCAATGATGACAGAATGCCTGAGGTTCATCCCCATTAAATTCATTGCGCTGTTCTATGGTGACATCACATAAATGTTGCATAAATCTTCTTTGGCTTGATAAACAAAGATTATTTAAGACCCTGATGTTGATATCTGTATTAATACTGTAATACACTTGTTTTTGCAAGTTACTTACAGAAAGACAGACATTTCTAAATCATTTTACCACAAAATGGAAATGTGTTCCAACCAGCTATCACTAAAAGACTAGAGCTACTCCATAAATGGAGGGAATGACTGCTGGTGTTCTGAAAGCTGCAGACGGTATATTGGATCCATCGGAGACAGGGAACAAAATGGACAGACTGTAAAAGAACACTCTAAGTCTTGGTTTACATTAGATGGTGTCTGAAGAGTAGGAGATAATAATCTTCAAAAGCTGACTGAAGAACCTCACCTATTAAACATACGAAAGAATCATTTTATTATTGGCATGCCGTTGACGGCGTGTGCTTTGCACAAAATCCATCTTCTGGTGAGATTGCTAATTCTGAAAATAAAGAAGCTCAGTGGAAAATAAACCACGGTGCATTCGCAATTGGTTCCATCTAGCAAAGTTTTTGGGTTCTCGTTAAACATGCCCTTATCAGCAGAGTCTTTAAGTCTCGGGACACCCTCTTGCCAAGCCAACGGGACTCACAGAGAAGGCACAGAACTGAGAAAACCACATTTTAGAAAGGCAAAAAGATTCCTTGGCACCTCGTAAGTCCTCTTATTGAGTTTTTACAAGATGATCTGGTGTAATTTCTGGCCTGTGCTGCCCAGTTCATGCCATCAGCCCAGTGAAGCATAACAACTGTGCGGCACATTATGCTGAATGCTTTCATGACCTCAGTAAAGCATTCATAGACCAAAGAAGGTCCAGGGCATCAGATGGGAAGGTGAGCACGATGGGTGCAGATTCTTTTCCCAGAAGAACATCTGCACATATTACACCGAGTCTCACTCTATTGGGAGGTCTCTGCTCTATAACCTATCCAAACACACGACTGCTTGTTCCTTTTAACTTTATCTAAACACTACTCTGAGGAATTATGGTTGAAAAAAACGTTGCCTCCAGCAAGCAATTCCCTCCACTCATTCACAACCACACACGCATTTGGATTCGGCAGACACTACTCTATCACTGTGTTCCTCCAGGTGTTGTTTTTTTTCTTTCTAGGAATGATGATCATTTCAACTTGGTAAATGGCTGACAGGAAGTAAAGCAATGCGTGGTTTTTGGATTTACATCATTCCTGTCATAATTTATTGGGGAAAACCCGTGAGATATGATGGTTCAAAATATTTTAAGCAGGGATTACATCAAAGTAACACTAACAGACTTGGATGTTGGGAACACAGACCTTATTTATTGCAATTATGTTAGAAGGTCTGGGTAAAGCAAGATTTTATTTTTAAAAGGATGCATTATACTGCTCAAAAGTGAGAGTAAAGACAATAAGAATGTTAGAAAAAGCTTCCATCCCCCCCCCCCCCCCCCCCCCCAAAAAAAAACTGCTGTTCTTTTGAACTTTATATTCAAAGAATCCTTAAAAATGTATGATGGTTTCCAAAAAAAAAAAAATTAAGTAGAACGGTTTTCAACATTGATAATGATAAGTACTGTTTTTTTTTAGGCATCAAATCAGCATATCAGTATGAGTTTTGAAGGATCATGTGACTAAATCTGGAGTAATGATGCCGTTAAATTGTAATAACATTTCACTTTTTGACTATTTTTACTCTAGTGATCAAATATAAACTTAAACACAAGAGCCTTCTTTTCAAATTATTACAAATCTTACTGACCCCATACTTTTGAATGGTTTGAATAAAAATAGCAGGATTTGATTTTACAAGTAAAAACAAATGTGGGTGGCAATCAGAATTCTACAGCTATGAAAAACAACCATGATCCTCTCTTACCAGGAAAACATGGTCATGACGCTCTGGTTGACAGCATTGCCATGTAAATATGTGGTTGAGTACAATGCCATGTAACTGGCGCCAAGAAATTCTGAGACATTCTATTAGGAATCGTAAATAGTGTGCAATACCATGGTACTTCCCTGTGCAAAACTGACCACAAAGTGTCTATACATAGCTCATGTTCCTCTTTTAGTACAAACCTCTGAGCCAGTATTCTCATCCACCAGGCAAAAATTGTGCATTCAACTGCTCAGAAATGAGCCGCGAAACGTCATCATTCATGTCCGCCAAGGTTCGTTACAATCCTTATGACTAATAAGGCAACTGGAATATTGATTCTCACCTTAGCAAGCACCAATAATTCCTAAAAAAATATGACTTCTAATTAACCCAGTGTAAAATATGGTTTACTTTACAGTCCTTCACCATGCTGGCACTCAACCCATCACATTTTCCACAGACCTACAGAGGCAAACATGATTATGAAACTCATTGGTTTCACATTTGGTTTGGTTTTCGATGGCCATCCCCCACTCACCGTGCCACTGACTCTGACATCATACAGGCGTGCCCATTCATCCTCATGGCTGTCCACCATCATGACGCTGTCCTCCTCCTCCAAACCCCATTCCGCCTGCAGGTCCAACCGTACCTCCTCGCCGAGGGAGTGCATGCCAATGGCAGGAAAAAGCCCATCTGGAGCCACCGGCACCACCACTGACCCCACCTTCCATTCACACATACACATAAAGAGAGCTCTGTTAAAGCATTCCATAAAGTTAACCACTATTTTACAGCACATTATAACTGAGAATAAAGACTGCTCTTTGAAATTATGTCTGTATCACTCCTGACCCTACTATCTGGCCTGCAGGAAAACCAGTCATCAGAAAACAACCCTCAATTTGAAGACTAGACTATTGTGTGTTCAAAGACTTCATCTCTAGAGATTCTTGTAACCACTGTAATGGAGTAATAAACAAAACCCTTACACACCTTAGACTACAGAACTCATAGTTTGATGCAGATGTTACATGATTAGCTAAAGAATGCTTAAATATATAGCGTCTAATTATTTTACACAAGGTTGGCAAAGTTAACACTTGCAATTAATTAAATGTTTAACACGTTTTTACTTTGCAATTTGGTGTTTTTCTTAATTCTGTAAACACAGAATTTTAGAAGCTTTAAACTTAAGTTTAAGATAAGTCTTCAATTTCTTTTTACCCAAATCATCTATAAATCCCAGTTCATTGGTATATTTTACACAGTCAACATAACTACCATTCAAAAGTTCGGGGTCAGTAAGATTTTTTTTAAAAGAGGTCTCTTTTGCTTACCATGGCTGCATTTATTTGGTCAGTAAAAACATATTGTGAAGTATCATTAACATTTCAAATAACATTTAAAACTGCAATTTTATTAATGCAATGCAAAGCTGAATTTCCAGCTTCATTGCTCCAGTTGATTTGGTCCAAAAGCAACATATCTTCTTCTTATTGTTATTACTGATGTCGAAAACAGTTGTGGTGATACATTTTTTGTTGGAAACTCTGATACTTTTTTTTCCAAGATTCTTTGATGAATAACATTTATCAGCATGACTCCATAATTTTCAACAGCAGTGTTCATCAACAATACACTAAGAAATTGCGTTAGTAAATTGGTGACATGTGCTATGACTTTGGTACCACGGCATGGACTCACTTCTTTGCCATTCTTTGTAAAAAACACAGTGACGAGTCCGGCATCGAAAGTGTCTGCATAAATACCGCAACCGATTCGGTCACCACGGTTACATTTAGGACCAAACTGCTGACCGACGGGGTTGCCGTTGTACAGCCTGTGAACAGGAGAGATAGAGTCATCAATGACTTACAACTGGAAAGGTTCATGGAAAGAAATAGTGATCCTGAATAAAATAAAAAATAAAAAAATACTAGGCAACCAACAAAACAAAGTTGACAAAAAACACATTTTGTTTAAAAGAAATGTTTTATCAATTATCTATTAACATACTGTACCTTTAAGGACAGTTCACCTTCAGTTGCTGGTCCCCATTGACTTGCATAGTGTTTTTTTCAATGGGGACCAGCAACTGAAGGTGAACTTTCCCTTTAAAAATTTAAAGACTAGAAAAAATCTCAAAGAAAACTTACTTTCCATCATCGGCATGGTAA
The DNA here is from genome assembly GCF_003368295.1 of Carassius auratus. Taxonomy (NCBI): domain Eukaryota; kingdom Metazoa; phylum Chordata; class Actinopteri; order Cypriniformes; family Cyprinidae; genus Carassius; species Carassius auratus. Next base: position 17,539,723 of record NC_039265.1, read on the forward strand.
GCTATTGAATGTGGAAGCGAGCCAGGCTGATGGTCAAGTTTATAAAACTGGGGAACCAGCCCGACAGCAATTGTCCCTCTCACTCCAGTATCCATAATGGTCACCTTGACGAAGCATAAAAACCATTAAAAACACATGGCCATCAGTATATGTGTAGCACAACAGTTTTTTTTATGACAGCTTGTTTTGAAATGACTGAAGTGCAAAAGATGGCTTTCAAGGACTTCTAAGCAAATGTCACCGGTAATATACGTCACGAGCGGCACTGATTCCAAAATAACAGACGGTGTTGGAATCAACAGTTAACAAGAAGCATTAGGCTGAGTCACAGGGTGGAAATGTCAGGTAACCTGCTATTAAGAATTTTAACATCTCGGCTACTACTTATCTCTCCCTTTGTATGCAAAGCATCTCGGAACAACTTCCACACCCTCTTAACGGCAACCTCCTCAAAGCTAGTAAATTTCCAACATACTGCTAAGAAATTTGGAAAGTACTGCCAAAGTTAAATTTTCTCATGCTCATAAATCAAGTACTCAGACATACAGAGCGATTAGTTTCATTGAAAATTCAACATGGAATAGGATTTGTTGATCTCGAGAGACCATCATCCAAAAGAGAAAGATTAATCCCACTGCATGTGACTCAATAATTGCAGCCGTACCCTCGGAGGGGGCAAGCATAGACAAATTTACCCAGTTATTGCCCCACAAACTAAACTTAACTCTGCGCCCTCAGCCAAAACCACACACGGGTGTAGAAAAGGGACCCCAATGATTCCCACAGGTTTAAGTCCAAGTCTTCCTTGTTGTCTCTTTCGAGGATTTGCTTTCCAAGCTTTGAGAAGCGACTGTAAATTCTGATAACCTCCATATGAAAGCTTGCTGCTGGTTTTAAAGCCTTTCCTGCTGCGAATACAGCGCACAATGATTAATTTAAGGGCACTCAATTATTTTACCACAGGTCTGACAAAGAACCATGCCATGAACCTTGTGGCTACAAAATTCCACGCCGGAGCTCCAGGGAAAATAATCAATTACACTAATAGAGATATTTCCACTTGACTAAGGACAAAATTGATTTGCACAAGCACACGTGAGCACCCTGAGAAAACAGAGCAGAGGTTAATCACTGTATGGCACTTCAATGTTGAAACAGGCGCTGAAGGTGCAGCAACACAGTCCAATTTTGATGGAGCGTTGACTTCCCTGACCACAGGGGCTGAAATGAAACCCCTGTGAAAACGTAATGAGGAAACATGAGGACGACGCTGACGCATATCCCGACTGGCAGATGACCTTTATGGAGAAGGAAAAAAGTTCCCAGACTTTGCCAATCTGAAGGATTCTGCGTCACCATCAGGTGATGTAGAGTGTATAAGGCAAGAGCGAGCTCTTTATTGATTACTCATAGCTCACTGCTGAAGATGTCACATTCATTGCTACTGGCTGCAGATATTCCCAGGGTGCACAATCATGCACTGAGTTATGCTATTGGTCAACAAGATTGCGATACAGTCCGGAGACATTTGCTTTGAGAAATTTTTACAAGCCTCAGATGATTATTAAATTAGAATAAATGTTAGTGTCTCAGTAATTCCTTAAAAAATGCGCAGAACCAAAACACAGAATCAGATTTTACAGAACACTCCTCAATTTAAGAGACAAGGATGGGCATGCAAAAAAAAAAAATTCTATCATGACAGAATTAATTAATTTAACAAACACTAATGTTCAAAGGTGGGATTGATAAGATAAAAAAAAAATAATTAACACTTTTAAAATGTATGACTATACTAACTAGTCCCTCCAAGATTTTCAAAACTTTTTTCAGATTTTTGTGGCCTAAAATGACTGATTTTGCTGTGGCTTTTCTCAAAATTTGCGGCATTTCTTATTATTTTGCAGTGAAATGTATACCACAGACTTTATTCTTCTAACACTATTATGACTTTTCTGATTTTGAGGAACATTGTAGGTCTCCAGACTAACATTTGAGGAAAACCAGCACAAGTGCCATTAAGATGTATTTTTAAGAGTGCTTGCTCATCTGCAATACATCTCTAAGATGTTTCCTATCAGATGTCTCATAGACATTAATAAACGGAGTACAAAGCATATGTTTCCAAGTTATTTAGCAGATGTCTTACAGATGTACTTGTGCTGTCTAGGTAGTTGAGATTCAGATGAAATGAACTTTTATTACTGTCATTCATAATGTCTAAATATAATTTAATAAAAACACACACACACACACACACACACACACACACACACACACACACACACACATATATATATATATATATATATATTAGGGAGTGGAAATGGCCTATAAGTACATGTCTGCAGTTAACTACTAGTGATAATTTAATATATATATTTATTTATTTTTAAATAAGTGTTTGCTTTTCTACATAATGAAACATTTAGCTTTATAAATGTCGAAGGCAGCCCTAATTATCACAACCTTAGTGATGCAACGACTACAAAAATACGTCGACGTGTGTGAAATGCGTCGACGAGTCACACTGTTTGTTTACATCTCGCGTGATGGCATACTGGGAATAGAGAAAGTTGCATTCTAGCACAAAAACAGAGACCACTGTTATCAAAAATATGGGAATACTTTAAACAGAGGACAAATAAAATGGCCCTTTGTTCCCTTTGCAAAACCGATATGGTGTACCACGGCAGCACAACTGCGATGCGCGAGCACCTCAGAGGAAAACATCTTGGCGCTCTCCGGTGTTACGGTTTAACTGGTTACCGTGTGATCTGGTGACCAACTTCCTGGTTCAGGTCTGATATTCTTGCGCTTGCGGCATTCTGAAAAGTTAAGATCCGGTGCGGACGCGCCTGGAAAAAATGAGCGCGTCGCGACCGAGTCGCTTTCATTATGAACGCGCTTGTCGCACACCTACATTGGAAATAACGAACTTGAGCGCGCAAAAGTCGTGATATGTGAACGGCCCCTTAAAAGACAGCGCGCCGCGAGACAACAATCACAAACCACCGAGCTACCCCGAATCAGCTTTTTTATGGCTACTGTGGTTTAATTATAAACGCTACCATAAGCTCATATTTACCATAGTAAAATAATTTTCTTACAATAAGACAATAAGATTTTACAGAACACTAATAATAACAATAAGAAAAACATGCGGCTTTCAGTCACTACCACAAAACTGCATGCTAAAAATAATGCAACGGTCTCCTAAATGGTCCCAAAAACACAGAAAGGTAATAATCAACTCTGTGGAAGAATACATATGACAGTAACTTCTAAAAAGTAGCTAATACTTTATGTTGATTAAAGTATATTTGGTAGAAGTTTAAATGAATACATGTATCATTAGCTTTTATCATTTAGAATTATATGCATTTAAATTGACTAAAAATGACAAAATACTGACTAAATGTAAAAAAAAAAATTCATCAAAGTACAAAGACGACAAAACCTATGTTTGAAAAACAAAAAACAAAAACCAAACACTGGCTGTCTGTAGGACTTATCCAAGTAACATACAGGGTGTTACTTTCCAGCTCCAATCCCCCAGAGAGGAAGTTCATCACACCAGCTCAATCTGCCAGCAGCAGAAAACCCATCAGAGCTGTCTCCTGCCTCAGATACACATCCAGGCAGAGTCTGCTGCGCTCCATAAATTAAATAACGCTTGCCCTCTCCCAAAGACTAATTTATAGCCCAATCCCTGCGAGTTTTCCGGTACTAAATCACCTGGGAGCGTTTTTCCAAACTGCATTTTATGGCAAAGTTACTAGAGAGGTAACGGTGCTATCTGAGCAGATTAACTCAAAGGGCAGTGTCTACTGTGATGTGCACGGACGCAGGAAGCATTACACATTTTAAAAACAGATTACTAGTAGCTCTTGGAAGTGGTTCCTGACAGCCATAAATTTGCTAGTTATTTCAGCTCAGAATGATTTCAGGACCTGATTTGGACAGAATCAGTCGTTAAAAATGATCAAAACTGTCGTAAAAGATCTTGATTACTATGTTTTTCAAACAGCATTCATTTCTGAAAGCTCATTTTCTTTCCAAAAACATGACATGGTATGTTGATTAATTCAAACTGCTGCGAAATGAATGATAGTCACAGGCAAGACGAAAGTCAAACATTTGCAAAATTAAAAACATTTTTAAAAAAAAGTGTGACTGAAGCACTCAATACAGGAAACCCACAAAATCACACCAAGTTAAAAAAAGTTTAAATCACCTGACTTGATATCTGTGTGCATACAATTACATAAAGTTATTAGTACTTAGGTGACTGGATTTCTTAACAAAGGCAATAGAAAGGGTTTTGAAATGATTCTAATGTTTTTAGCAACCTGAGAACATAGGTGCACTGCTTACCTCGAAGTAACAGTTTCCCTTTGACAAGGGGCGTGGAGCCACGTAGCAGCCAACATCATCAGAGTTCCCTTGGTAACTACAGCAGGGAAGTAATAAAGAGCTTAATCTCTAATAACCAGATCACTGTTGCTATAGGTACATTATTAAAATGTCCAGTGATGTGTGGATTGGCTGTTCAGTTGTGTTTCTACATGTTTCACAATGATACGGCTGAGAGCTACTTTTGGAGCCCTGCGTTTGGAACAGCAGTTTATTTTCTAAGGATTCAAGTCGGAAGTAATCCAGAAAAGATCAAATTGTCAATGCTACTGATCTTCAATAATACTACTTGAACTAAAGACATCATAAAATGTAGAGCAAATGGTATGTAAAGGAAAATCTCAGCCAAATATACTGTTCCCAATTGAATTAAATAATAATAAAAATATCTACACAAACACACACATATACATATATATATATATATATATATATATATTATATATATATATATATATATATATGTGGGTGTGTGTGTGTGTGTGTGTTAGGGGTCAGTAATTTTAGTTTTGAAATAATACTTTTATTCAGCACAGATTTTCATCAAAGTTCTATTAAATGTTCTATACATCAAAGAATCCTGGAAAATGTATCACTGTTTCCTTAGAAATATTCAGATTGTTTCATATTGTTTCTTGAGCAGCAAATTAGCATATTACAAAAAAATTCTGAAGGATCATTTGACTCTAAAGACTGGAGTAATGATGCTGAAAATTTAGCTATGCATCACAGAAATATTAATAATCTTGACATATATTAAAACAAAAACATTTCTTTGAAACTGCAATGATATTTCACAATGTCACTGTTTTACTGACTTTTTGGTCACATTACTGCAGCCTTGGTGAGTATAAGAATCTTCCAAAGCATTAAAAAAAAAATCAATATACATATACAATATTTTTGAGTGAACTATTAATTTGAAGTCAGCAAACACATTTGTTACACTCATTGAATTCTCAAACTGGACAAACAAACTGATACAAATTAATTCTGAAAATGCTGGAGACTTCGCATTTTTAAAAAAAGATGAATTACAACACCACATGTGCAAGGCCTGTTTATTTTTCCAATGGATGGAGTTAGCTTTTCATCCTTATTCTGATCAAATAAAAACAAGTAGCCACTAATGTTCTCTGAAATTATAATTGTTTCAATCAGTGAGGTCAAGTGAGTCAAGGCTGATTACGTCTTTAGGGGCTCAAATACACGCACGAACAATGCTTTATGCTCGCAAGCCCTGCTCACTGATATTGATGGGGGTGGACGGGTGTGCAATTCAAAATATACAAATAAATAAGGATAAATGAAAAGCAGTGCAGAAATTTTCCATAAAAACTAGGGGGGTCAACACAGGCCAGGTGCGGATTTCCAAACACATTGGAAAAAGAACAGAGTGAGGGTCAGTCACTGGGCAAACCTACGTACCTTAGCGTGTCTCCATTCTTCAACATTCGTTTGTATCGCTCTTGATAACGAACAGCACGGACTTCCCTGATTTCTCTGATCCTGCGCCTCCAGTTCAGGAATCTGTAGTGTAAATTGATATCATCCATCTCATAGGTCTGTGAAGTGGAAAACAGATGCACAATTAATTGAAATGAAACTGAAATTGCAACATACATATCTTGACAATTTGCGTTATCAAAATAGGTTCATGTTCAATTCTGATCCTCACAAATCTCTGTATATGCTGTGAGCTTGACATGCGTTTTGTAATGCAATGTGTGCTAGATTAAAGTTATTCACATATTCACATAAATTGCAGCATTTTTGGATCAAAGTTTAAAACCGTTCACCAGTATTTTCCCAAAATAAAAGCTTGAGGTTTTGAAATGTTACAAACTTAATGTTCTAAATGCTTGAAAAGCAAAACATAAATATTAGTATTGTCACTTTTAGTGTAAAAAAAAAAAGTTTGCATAACTGTAAATTCAAGTTTTACTTTACTTTATTTGTTATAATTACAGTTACAACTAATAATAGTACTTGGTAAAACACCAGTGTGAATGTAATTAACAAAAAAGGTTTGAGTTTATTTAAAGTTCAGCTTACTGTTGAAATGTATCAATTGAAATCATCACAATGTATAACAAAAATTATTACAATACCATTTCTGTCGTAAAGCCCAAATCATAAGTAATTTATACATATATATACACACACACATTATATGTCTATATATATATATATATATATATATATATATATATATATATATATATATATATATATATATATATAAACACATCATAAAAAATAAAAATAGCATTAAGTCAAGTTGACCACTAACTTTGGTAAAGAGAAACCATGTACATGTGAATGTGACATTAAATTATAGAAATATTAAAATCTCAGTGAATGGTAAGCAAATATTTAACATCTTAGGTTCTCGGCTGACATAATAAAAAAGTTTGAGATCCGCTGCTCTATAGTGTGCAATGGTTCAGAAATGGGATGCATATCTGTCTCCCCACCTACACCTAAGATTAACATCACTCGGCACTAAATACCTCATTATCTCGAGTTAACTATATAAAGCTCCCTAGCATTTCTCGTTTGCAAAACATTTTACTTCATCACAGAGGCTTAATGTCATATTTGGGCTATACACACATGCAATAAATGAGATGACAAGGAGTTATCTTCGAGTCTAAAAGGCCTCAACAGATGTAAAGTGTCAGCTGTCTGACATATATCCAGGACATGTCAGAAGATTTTTCTAGATTGTCATAATTATCATGTCAATTACATGGTGGCACCTACTACAGCATTTAACAACAGATTTGTTTCTCATACAAAAAATATTGGACGGACAGAAGTCCAGACAAAAGCATCTGGCTATGTAAATACTGACTACATCAATGCTATAACGTTATAGTGTCAACAATAAACTATTATCTCTAACTTCTGTTATAACAGCGTATCGTCAATATTTAAATAATTATTGTATGTTTAAAGAAAAGCTTGTATCACATTTGCCAGAAGGTAAATAATTATTACGTAACAGATGCGATAGCTCGTGCTAGCAGGTTAGTTTCAATCACTGCTAATCACCTTGCATAGCTAACACATCATTAGCTTTTAGGCCTAACTTTACACGAAATAAATACAAAAACTACAGAACCGCTAAATGTCTCCAGTCATTACAATGTTACGTGTCTAAATATTATGTCGTTACGTACGTACCTTATGTACATCAGCGGGTAAGACGTTATAACATTCTAAGGCCACTTATGTTTACTTCCAGCTATCGACTCCATTAGCTAAGCTACCTGACAAACTTCGCAGAAGTGAGCGGCTCTTCCTGGATTGCGTCAGTCGAGGAATGAATGCAGCGCACCAATGAAAAGCGTCATAGAGTTGATTGACAGGCGTTTGACCAATGAGAAACTTCGCAGCGAGTCGGGCTTCAAGCGCTGTGCAGGAGAATGAGCTTTTGGCCAATTTTACAAACAGTACTAAATATAATTTTATAAGCAAAACGTAAATAAATATTTATACACTATACACACACACAGTTGGGTCCTATTTTATAGATTAAAAATATATGTTATTATTGTATAATAATGCGGTTTATTTTTATTAATAAAAATACGATTGTGTCTATATTTAAGTGACAATATGCAGTGAGCTAGTCATCATCGCAAAAATAAATCCAACAGGGTAAATAGGGTTTATTTCGCAGTAATGGCCATCTGACTGCGTATTATCGCTTGAATACTGCCACAATCACATTTTTTAAAGTAAAAACACAATGTACATGATCTCACAGCTAATTAATTAAATAAATGATTTTAAAAAATGATATAAAATATTGATTTTAATTTTTTTTTTTTTACACTTGTAAAGATTAAAGAGAGACATCCACCCAAGAGTTGTCAGATGTACATCATTTTCCTGGTCAACTGTTATTATTCTGAACTATCTGGCCAGTGAATGCCAACAAAGACTTCATTTAATGAACTTCATTTAATGAAGTGACACGAATACTTACATTATTAACAGAAGTGTTGACACAACTATTTCCATTTTTCATTCACTGTGAGAACATATTTTCAAGTCTATTAAAACGGTCTGGCACTCTATTACCTCACACAGCTGAAAAGTGAGTTACAGAACATTTGGCACAATCTCCAGGCCCCTTATAACAGTGACTCATAAAGACTGCAGGAGTTAAATGTACTGTAAGTGTATGGGCCGTAACATCTGAAAGACAGGATGATGCATGCATCTTATTTTTGGTGTAGCTGCACTGAGAAACTGCTGACAAATGGAAGCAGAAAAGTTTAAAAAGAAGCATAAGAGCAATCGAACTCTAGTCAGAGATGAGGAGGTACACCGTGTAATCTGGTGAATCTGGAAACAGAGAGACCCCATCAGTTTGGCATGCTTCTTGGAACATTCTCCAGCCAGAACATGTGGAAACAGAGAACGGGGTCGTGCTGTGGCATGGAGGGGAATGTCAGACGGCAGGTGATTTTTGCCTTCTTTGCCAAGACTAATCAACTCTAATAAGAGAACCTCAGCCAGCCGACTTCTCCCCAAACAAGGAACACTCCAACGTTTTGTGGTTTCAAGAAGTTAAATCACTATAGTAGGCCTGGCCAATCAAATTGGGATTGTTCAATGGTATTCATAATCGATAAACAGATCCATTCTGTGGCACAAACCGAGATTCAAAAGGAAAACATGTTTGTGTAAAAGAGAGCTATGACCACACATGTCAATATCATAAGATAATCATCTAAATCCTGTTTGCCTTCTGCACTCATACCAGCCCACCTTTGACATCTTAACTTCCATCCCGCTTCACGACAACAACAAATAAACACCACTCTGTCCTTATGGGACCCCTTCAGCTGGGTGTGAGACACATCTGCTTGGTGCATCCTGATGGTAAAAATAGTTGGTATAAACCCCTTGGCCACTGTATGGAATTTTCATCGTCTTCAACAAAAGCACTCTGAGACTTCTCGGCACTAAAAGACAACTCATAAACCCTTGATTAATGATATCTGGGCCAATGGACAACTCTGAACTTTATGAAGTCCTCCAAAGAGATCAGATTTATCTGGATGACTAGGCTGATGGATTGCATTATTAGCTGCTGGCATATATCGTCTTGTGTACATTCCAGCGAAAACACTGCCCCAATTATCCACACGGTCCCTTGTCCAAAATAATCTATCAACTGGCAGAATAATCCTTGGTTGAATCACTCCATCATAAAGCAATGTTCTCAATTCAGGTGCTTGTTCAGTCTGTTTGTTAAGTCTGACGTCACGTGTCAATGGGGCCAAACATTATCAGATCCCAAAAGCAAGCAACTTTTTACTGAAAAATCATGATCCTAACCTTTATCTCCAGAAATATCGGATGGTCAGACAGCAACTCCTCTTTTATGAATAGTATGAATACTGATGTCCAGGACACTGTGAGCCCGGAGACTGTAATTTATACCTTTAGTTTTTAAAAGCTTTGTTTAAATGTGTGATGAAATATAGTGTTGAGATCGAATGTTCTCGATTGAAAAGGTAGAGGCTTGGATTCAGAAATTTCTTGGGTCACAACTTAACCTGTTGTTGATATTACCTTGAATGCTTGGTTCACGTATGTGTCATTTTTTAAAATCTTTTTTCTTGGCAATGCCAACCCCAAGCTCATGTTCGTCTACATCCATTTTTTGAGTGCAATGCCCGCATCTCAACATCCAGTCAACTGAACCTCAAACCAGATCTCTGCTCCACATTTGGTCTTTTTCGATGTTCGGAAGTATGTCACAATACGGAAGAAAAGATCCGTCACCACTTCAGTTCCATTGCAACTTTAATAAGTAGTTTTTCTGCATCTGAAAGATCATGAAAAGGATAAAAAAGTAACTAATACTACAATGCAACATAAAAAAGTTAGACTTCTATGAAGTGGGGGATCTTAATAGTATTCTTAGAAGCAACAGGGTTAATAGTGTGACTCTCCCACAAGCAAACTACCGTAGTCGGCAGAGAAATGAAATCCCTCGCCTTCATTGTTACCATGGCAAAGATTACTAGAATGCTCTAACATTTTCACAGATGATTTCTGAAAAAGTAACCATCATAGCCAGAGTAAGTATCCTGGGCAAAGGAATGTTTCCAGATACAATATGGGTGAGGGAAAGCTGGAGCAGTGCTTGATGATTTCTAAAAGGAAAAATAATCTCTCTCTCTCTCTCCTTCTCTCTCTCTCTTTCTTTCCTCCCCCCCTCACACATTCTCTCTCCCTTTCTCTCTCTCTCTCTCTCTCTCTCTCTCTCTCTGTCTGTCTCTCAGTCCCAGCCCCTGAAGGTGTCATAACTGTGCTCTCTCCCTCTCGCTCTCTATCACCGCCTTTCAGATCTTTAAAAGCCGCTGCTTGCCGTTTCTCACTCGTTCTTGGTTTGTATCCTCTGGCACTGCAGGGGACTCCCGGCTCGCAGCCTCACCAAGCTGAAAAGCGAGCAAAGAAACAGAGAGGGGAACGAGAAACAGACTTCCAGAAATAGCATCAGCCACGTACGACAGAACCGAGTATGGAGAACCTGAGACCCGGACGCAAGATGTCTTTCTTTTCCAACTTGACGCCCGTTGTCCTGTTGCTGATCATCTCCAGTGGATCCTGGTCTTTAGCGGGTCGCTTGGGCCCCCACAAAAACTGCATGACCTGCAAAGACGGGCACCCCTCGGGCACGGGCCGGGCCTCCAGGGACCCGGCCGGGGCACCCAGCACCACCGTGTTGGCGTCTGGGGAGCCCTGCGGGGTTTACACCCTGAGCTGCGCCAAGGGGCTTCGCTGCATACCCCCTCCACGTGAACACAGCCCCCTTCAGGCTCTGCTGCAGGGCAGAGGCTTCTGCACCAAACAAAGCAGAACCAGTCCCACCGAGAGGCCCCGCCCCACAGGTAAGAGTTGCAGCCAGCGGATGCCTTTGCGGTCCCTTCCTCCATGCCGTAGCTTCGCCGGCGTCTCGCCGTGCCGCATGCGGTGAGAAAATGCGATGGCTTATCTGCTTTAAGTACCACAGCGAAATAGCTCGAGGATGCATTTCAGGTTCCACGGATGTGCTGGCAAGCCGCTATGCTGCAGTTTCCATATCAGAAGCTTGGTAGGATGACAAAACTGTAACTGAACCAAGGACATGTGCATAAAGTGCCGGGAATAGCTGCTGGTTTGCATGTGATGGCTGTAAAATTCCTGCAGGGTGTAAAGGCATTTCTGTGATTTGAGGCTTTCACACCTCGTAAATACATAAGATGAAGAACACTTGTAATAATGGCCATTTGGATGAATGTTTAAGGGTTGTATACGAGTATAGATGTGTGTGTGTGTGTGTTTTTGTGTGTGTGTGTGTGTGTGAGAGACAGTATGTGCAACTGTTCCATGCATATGGGCATCAGAACTAATCAGGGCAGAATAAAGAGGAGAAAGAGATAAAAAGCAAGAGTAGGGTATGTGTTCTTGGGTGTATATCAGTGTCACCCACATTCCTACAGTGTCAATTCATGTAGCAGGTGAAATGTAGTCATGCGGTCTCCATCTACTGTTAACTTTCAGTCATTACAACTTAAGAGATGTAGCCTATAGTGTCAATTTAAAAGAATGATTTCAGGAACTATTCCTTAAAAATGTGGGTTTGTCCTGATCAAATAACCCAAATCACACAACATACAGTATACTCTTAAATCCCAGCCAAACATATCGCTTTAGTTGAATCACAGGCTTCAATGTCTTTTTCTCAAAAATGCAGAGTCATAATTCAGTATTAATGTCCCTTTTTTCACAGGGCCACATCCTTCAAATAGTGGTGAAATAGACAAGGTGAGTCTATCTTTGGTTTTTGGCTTCTATAATTAATGCTTACAATCTAAGCTTTAGACTAAAATTCTTTGGGCTACATTGTTTTATATCAATTGGTAAATTGATATTAAATGTTAAAGACAGGTCAGATTGTGGCTGTATAATTAAAGTGGAACTCTAGTTTTAAGATCCTGAAAACCTTAGGATTTTATAATAATTACATAACTGTATATACTCATTTTATATTGTTACACCAAATTCATGGCACAGTCAGTGCCAGAAGAGAATGGAATGATCAAAATTCCTCTAAAGCAAATATAAATAATAAATATTCTAAAGCATGACGTGTGGCAACATTTCCTCACCAGGCTCCATGTCGTAAGCTGCTCAACACTGTCTTGCGAGGTCTCGAGCTCACCATTTTCCAGTCCGACCGTGACATCTACATCCCAAACTGTGACACTCGTGGCTTCTACAGGAAAAAGCAGGTAATGCTTAACCAAACCAATATCAACTGGAAATATCGATTTTGAAGATATGCTGATATGCTAAAAGGGCTTTTGTAACATTAACATTTAAAGAAAGCTGATTATATGTAATAACCAGAAGGATTATTTGATCCCCGTTTACTCTTTTTGTTAGTTCTTCTGGTTAAGTAGCATATACCCAACTTCCTTCTGGATGTTCGTTTCAATAAATGAACCGAGGAGGAAGTTTTGATATCTGAAGTTCACCATTATGAGCCATTTTGTATTGCGAATGACGACCTTCGATGTACCAAAGCCAGAACAATCTCCTGTTGTCTTGTAGTGTCGGTCTTCTAAGGGCATGCAGCGCGGCCACTGCTGGTGCGTCGACGAGATGGGCAACACCGTGCCATCACGTGCCGGGGAGGATGGCATTTTACCATGCGATGGAGAGTGAGGGGAGCGACGGCCCCACAGCTCTGAGCCTGGAGGAAGAGGAGGGGTACGGGGAGAGGGGATGACTTCAGCTCGGTGCAAGACACTGCCTGACCAGGACACTCCAGGGATAAACCACTTCACACGGGAACGGGCCCTCACTCAGAACGTCCAGACCACGTTCACTGCCATAAACTCGAATAAACAGCATCAGAACACAGAAATAATGACCACTACACCACATGAGCTTAAGTTGGGATAGGTCAGCTGTTACAGAGAGGTATTTAATTCCTGGCCACAACTCCTATGTTTTTTTCTTAATGGGCTGTTTAACTATTAAGCAGATGGGGTGACGTCCCCTCTCCCCTTCTCCAATGATACACTGACAAAACTATACATAAGAAAACGGAATATACCTTTGCGTCTAATTTATTCTGGAGTATTACTAAATTTCCTTGAAGACTTGCATACTTTTGAATCGTACACATTGTCATGTAACCGACATCTAAACGCTATCATAATGTGCACATTTGGGAAGTACTCCTTTTTCGTTCATCCGACACTGACCGCAAACACACGTCGTGGATTATTTGTACATAAGTGAGGTTATCGTGGTTGGTTGTGTCATGAGGTGGAATATTCTTGAATGCTGATGGCTGTTACCTTTTTCGAGAAGTTGTTAGGCATATTTTTATATATTTCAATATGCTATTTTATATATATAAATATATATAAAATATATATAAATTGTTGATTTATTTAATGAACTACAATGCCATGTATTTTTATATTGTCAGCAGTTTTTTTCATTGTCAAAACAGAGCTTTGTTTATTTGCTAAGAGAGTGAGCGCCATGTGTTGGTGTCACCATAAAAAGGGATAAAAAAAACAAAAATACAACTTAAACACACCCTTAAGAGTATTTACTGCTGTACATGTGTTTTTTATGTAATTTGTATTATTTTATGTCATTATTTATGTCAATATGTTGATCCTTCAGTATTGGAAAGTGTTACTATATCGCGTAATTTTCAATATTTCAGATTGTATTCTGGGTATTTTGTTCAGAACTCTGTGTTTTCTCATTCCCAAAATCCATTGAGAAAAAAAAAAGTGCACAAAATAATGTCTGATCAATGTACCTCACACTGATTTTGTTGTATCAATATATGTGCCAGTAGTTGTGGGCCCTTGAAAAGGATCCATTGCAAAAAAATATATAACGTGTGCAAGAACTATGATACAAAAAAAAAAAAACTAAATAAACATAAACGGATACAGAGAAAAATAAATGCATATGTTAATATAAAGACTGTCTCTTTGCAGAATCTCATTTGGAAACCTACATGCATTAAAAAAATGTATATGATAAATTATGAATACTATTAAACCATGCAAATGCACAACTAAAAAAAAAAAAACAGAAGCTATGAATTAGCAAAAGGCAACAAGAAAGAGCAGATGCTGCTGTTGGCTGCAAAAATACTGCCATATGCTCATACAAATGTCACATACAAATATTACCTTGTGCATACTGAGCTACAGTGACTGTGCATTTTTGCAAGCCCAGAGCAGATTTAGCATACTAAGAATAACTTTATGCTTTATCAGGGTATAATATCTTGTTATATCAGCCAAGCCATTACATATTATGCTATTTATACAATCTTATTCTCATGAATATAAATGAAATATTAAATATTTAGAGTGCTGGAGCTTTTGTGCCAAGACCGATTCATGCACATGTATAATCACACAACAATCCATATGCTTGTTTCCAAGGTAACAACATATAGCAGAATATAGCATATGTCTGTCAGTGCTTTCGTCATGCCCTACTTTGAATCACTGTGACTTGGAGAATTTATTCGCTCTGTAACATAAGATAGATTTTTGTATGCATATATCATTCACTGTGTCGAATTAAGAGAGCCAAAATATAGAATCTACAGAGGAAGATAAAACAAAAAATATATAAAATGTATTTTTACCCACATTTGATATGGCATTTGATCAGTGTTGGGAAGGTTACTTTGGGAATGCAATAGGTTAAAGATTACAAATTAAAATATCTAAAATGTAATAAGTAGTGTCACTATTACTTTATTACTTTATTAAAGTAATGTAACTGATTACATTTGTTTACTTTTCTAAATTTGTAATGTTTACATATGTTATTAATTGAAATCGAAATCCCTCATCACTTTAATTCAGATTATATGAAATTAAATTTAAAGCACGGCCAGTACAAAATCAGATTTATACTTCGAGATCATTCTGAGGTTAAATACAGATTTAAAACCATAACAAGAAAAAGTATAGTAGCTATGATACTGTTTTTGAAATCAAATCTTTGGACGCTATGACAGGAAACACTGGCATCAAACAATGGCTTGGGGGGGGGGCAATCTTTAAAGCATAAAGCATATGCATAAATCCAAATAGGAAACCGTTATAGAATAAGCATGAGTCTTATTCTGTGAACATTGGTGTCTCCCATTTATGAGCAGTCACTGCATTTTATGAAAGACATCAATTCAATCTGTATGTGGGTATTTATGGAAAAAAATCATATGTAATCCCCTTTGTAATTGTTAGAGTGACCCTATTATGGGTTATGAAAGGTTCATATTTTGGTTTTGGTAGCCCCCAACAACAGGTTGACATGCATGCAAGGTCAATAAACACTGTCATTTTCTTATAATATGCATTTATTTTTACCTTACTTGTACAACGACTCCCAAACGATTCGTTTAAAGGTTCATTTTTCCGAACACTTCCTTTGCCTGAAGCTAATCTGCGTGATTGGTCCGACTGCTCTCATTTTCATTCCATCCTGCCTGTAATGCCCGATAAAGCAGCGTTTGTGAGCTCAGTGCTGCTTTGTGTACAGCGTTACCCGTAACCCGCTATTTTTACCGCTCCAAAAGCGCCACCTAGTGGCAAAGAATACCAACTTGTTTCAATTATTAAGAGTCGACTCTTTCTTTTGAGAGACAATAACTTTTTACACAGTGCACTTTCCTGGTAAATAGACTAAATATTGTAATTATATGCAATTAAAGTATTGTCAAAAGCCGACTCCCAAGTCTGTACTGACATTCTGGGGTGTGTTTCCCCCAAAAGTTACGTCGTTACCAATAGAGTTCAATTTAACTTACCGTTAGCTAACGATGCTTTTGGAAAACGCACCCCTGAACTCTAAATAAATGTCCTAAGCTGAACATTTTTCGCATATTTTAATTAGGCAAAATACAACGTGCAGCCTATCAGTGTTGATAAAACTATGTTTTTTGCCTCATCAGTCAGGGCAACCTCAGCTCATGCTGGCGCTAGGACCGATTCCGTCCGAACCGTATTTTTGAACCGGTTCTTTCGAATCATTGAACAGAGATCCACCTCAAAACAACGGTTCGTTCGGACAATGTCAGTCATGTCAACCGCAGGAACTTGTAAGACGAAATATTATAGTTATGATCAGGCTAGTATTAATGTTTTTACGGTCTCATCTCACCTGTACGTTCACAAACCACGTGACGTAGGCTACACTCAGGTGAGAGTCTGACACACATTCTTGCTGTCACAATATATCAAGAGCTGTTCCTCTCCTCTCCACTTGTGTGTGGGAGGAGCATCTGGATGCCACTACAGCAGCCTAGAGTTGTTCACTTCCATGAAGAACCGGTCCATCTGGGCCTGCAAACACAGCGAAAACCGACCCCCGCGGCTTAGCGCTTGTGTTGTTTTCGACCTTTGATTGTCAGCTGGAGGAACCGGAGCCGGAACAGAGGGAGGCGGATCCAAGAGCGAAATAGATCGCTGTGTTTCGGGGATTGACGGTGATGATGGCGTCCCACGGTAACACCGGCAGCGCCTCCAGTCCGATGGTCATGCTCGCCCCCAAAACCAAGACCAAGAAGAAACATTTCGTGCAGCAGAAGGTCAAAGTGTTCCGGGCGAGCGACCCGATGCTCAGCGTGTTCATGTGGGGCGTTAATCATTCGGTAAGGCGGAATAAGATTCACTCAACTTCCTATAGAACACCACTGCCATTTTATGAGCTAACAGTTAGCTGTAAGCACGTATATCGGGGATTTGAGGACTTTAAATGCATGATGTATAGTAATTTTAATCAAATTTGCGCGTACCGTTGTTACATATGGGTTTTATATACATTGTTTGACCGCACGTGCGGGTTTGCAACTGTTGCCAACCGAATCTGCGAACGAATCTTTCGAGTCGAATCTTTGAAATAGATTTGGTTCACAACACATCAGACTGTATCGGTCGAAAGCAGTTCAACCGATTCTAGCCATTATTTTGGTTTTGTTTAATTGACATACATATCATGTTTAAGGTTCAACGACTTCGTTTTAGTAATTTGAATTGCATATGTAATAAATTGAAGTAAAATAATACCCATAGTATATGTACGAAAATAAAACGATTTAAACATAATGTAATATTCCTTTGATTGAACGCTTTAGAAGATATTACATTGACAGGGACCATTTGATGATGTAACGAATCATTGAATTGTTAGTTTAAACGGTTCTGTTCAAAAGAGTCGTTTGGCAAATGAGTCAGATTATTTACGAGGAGCTGAAAATACGTTTTGGAGATATATGCGTTTAGTGTCTTAAATTAGTCTTTTCAATTTATATTTTACTTACAAACATATTTGGTAAATAATTATGCAGATCATAGTGAAATTCCAAAAGGAATCCTGTTTACATTCCTTTAAGATTTCTGGAGGATCCTGGGGGAAGTAACTGCTTTTAGGGTTGTTATATGGATCATTTAGCTGTTTCATAATTGGGAGACTGTGAAATGTTCATGCAATGACGTGTTAGAAGAGAAATCTGCAACTTCAAAGTTTATTTCAGATACAAAAAAATAGTTGTCCACACTGTTTTTCCAGGTAAATGATTTGAATCAAGTTCCAGTGCCCGTAATGCTGCTCCCTGACGACTTCAAAGCCAACACCAAAATCAAAGTGAACAACCATCTCTTCAACAAGTATTTAACAAAAGCACATCATTATTTTACAGATTTTCATTGCACTCTGTGTGTACGTGTGAACTTGAACTTCCAAGCAGGAACATGTTTACCTTCATTCAGACAGTGAAGGAGTGTAATTGGCAGCTTTTTCTGCTGAACAGCCACATCAAAGCAGCATTTTGCCTTCAGATGATTGTGAAATGCAGGTTTCCGATGGAGTTATTAAAATTAAATCATCATTCTGTACCTTACAGAGAGAATCTTCCAGGCCATTTTAAATTTAAGGAGTACTGTCCGCAAGTCTTCAGGAACCTCAGGGAGCGATTTGGAATTGAAGATCTTGACTATCAGGTGACCTGATGTGCATTACATCCATTGATAGAAAGATAGAAAGTATCTTATTTCTTTTGTTCTTGGATATAAGATAATATTACTGCTAAATTGAATCTGAATTTTTGCGCTTGCATCCATGGATGTTTTCCATCAGGTGTCCCTGGCTCGCAGTGCTCCCATGAGAGGCGATGGACATGGAGAAGGGCTTCTCTTCACGTCCTATGACCGTACGCTGATAGTAAAGCAGATCTCAAGTGAAGAAGTAGCTGATATGCATAACATTCTGTCAGAGTATCACCAGGTATGTCACAACACAGTGGTCAGGACATACAGGGTTAATTCAAGCCATATCAAATGTGCCTTCAATGGAATATTTAATCTAAGAGATGGCTGATATCTTTTCAACTGCTGTATCCTTAATGAAAGTCTCTCTCTTATGCACATTGGTATTTACATACATCAAATACGATCTGTTCAACTAGTACAAATAGTTTGGAGGCACCGTCTCATTTAATAAACTTCAGCTTTAAAAGGTTGTAAACAATACGGACACACTGAATGACAAAAGGCATTTGTGTTTTAAATGTTAAGTTTGTTTGCTTAAACATAAAATTACTGTAATTGTGTACGACTTTAGCTTCATTTTACACAAGGTAACATGTGTTGGGGAAATAATCAGACAAAAGATTTCAGACTCCAGCTATTTTTATGTTTAATTACCCTGTTGGGATCCACACGCACTGTTGTTAATTTCCTCTCTACTCTGTCATACAAACTTGTTTAGTCTCTGGAGTTATTTTCATGTTACATTCACACTTCCTGAAGATAGGTACATTTCTCTTTTTATGATTGACGATGAGCTTTTGTTGTTTTGTGTGGTTGTTATAAGGTATAGTAAGTCGTTTATGGTCGATAGAGTGGTAGTCTTAGATTTTATAAACCTATCGGCATGCATATAGCACCATGATCAGGTTTTGTGTTATGATATTCAAAGGTGTTTTTGTCATGAATAGCTCATTTAGGCCACAGCTAAAATTGTCCAAAAATAAGGCACCACTGAGAGAAATATTAGGTCATGGTGGTCACCATAAAGGAGATTTTCCTCATGTCAGATTAACAGCTACACTACAGTTCAAAAGATTGGGGTCAGGTGGATTTTATTTAATTTTAATTTGTTTTGAAAAATAATAATGATAATTTTTTTTATACAGTAAGAAGACAATATATTTATTAAAAGTGACAGTAAAGCCTTTCACAATGTTACAGAACATTTCTATTTCAAATAAATGCTTTTTTACTTGAATTGAAAAAAAAAACAGTTTTCAACATTGATGATTAATATTTAATTTCTAAAAGATCATGTGACGCTGAAGACTGGAGTAATGATGCTAAAAAAAAATCAGCTTTGCATCACAGAAATGAATATCATGCTCAAACATTTTATGATGGAAAACAATTATTTAAATTGTAATAATAATATTACTGTTTTACTGTATTTAACACAGCCTTGGTGAGCATAAGAGACTTTAAAAACATTAAAAGATCCTACTGACCGCAAACTTTTGAGCACATATTAACGTATTATAATTTTTTTTTAGATGTATAATGTTTTAAAACACTTAGCGTAGCGTTTGAGTGCCTGTGGTTTGTTTACAGTGCCGTGAATGCCATGAGATAAATATGTGTGAGTGGCTTTCTCGGTTTCCATTGTAACTGATCTTAATCGAGACTGTGCTTCTGCATTTGCATTGCCTTTACATTCACAACATATCCTGTGTGTGCACTAACACATATACAGGAATCTGGAAATGTCTCATTTCTTACTAAATCTTAAATAATTTTTAAGCTAATATTTGTTTTTAAAGTGCTATTAACATGCATTTTCTTTCATATTTCATGCAGTTTTAGTTTCAATTTAGTCTAGGTGTGCAGTGATGCATACAGGGAAATATTGTAGTTATTAAGCCTGTGGGGTTGTTTGATATTGGATACCATATGCTACTCAAAGTTGGTTAATTGGTTATAAGCTATGTGCCATTGAATGAACATTAAACTTCATGGTTGAAGCTTACTGAATATGATTCCTTGTGTTTTGTGTTGTCTTGCAGCATATAGTGAAGTGTCATGGCAGTACACTCCTCCCTCAGTTTCTGGGCATGTACCGGGTTACGGTGGAGAGTGAGGACACGTACCTGATCGTCATGAGGAACATGTTCAGCCACAGACTCGTAGTCCACCGGAAATACGACCTGAAGGTAGGAACCATTCCTCGCCACTGAGCTGAGATGCTGTTTCTTTAGGATTGTTTGGCTGTGATACTGTGTGCCTGATCTTTTCTTTGTTTTTGCACACATCATTTACTCACGAGCAATAAGAAAACAGCACCTAAATCATGCGACACAACCCCTTAGACATGGTTTAAGAGATTTAAGTGGACATGGAGCAGATTCAGTGAGGACAAGGGTTTTTTCCCATCTTGTAGAATAGGCACATGTCATATTTATGACAGTACACAATTTAAAAAGTGATTTAAGTGAATAAGAATGATTATTATTAGTAGTAGTTGTAGTAATAGTGTGTACAAGTAAGACTATACTAGTAGCATATTTTTTCATATACATATTTACAGTTAATGACTTTCTCAATGTTTTTCAAACAACATGGAAACAATGGCTGTTTGTTGAAATCATTAATGTTATATTATATATTATTAATATATTATTAAGTATTATATATTTGAAAAAAAAAAAAGTAAAGTCTCTCCTGTTCACCAAGACTGCATTTATTTGATGGCAAATACAGTAAAACAGTATTTTTGTGAAATACAAAAAAAATTAAAACTGCTTTACATTTTTATTATATTTTTAAATATTTTATATTCCTTTGATCCAAAGCTGAATTTTCATCAGCCATTACTTTATAAACCATAAGGTTAATCATCTTAATATGCGGATTTGGTGTTGAAACATTAATTATTATTATTGTTTTTGAAAACAGTAGTGCTGTTTAATAATAGTATATTTGTAGAAATCGTGATTTTTTTTTTTTTTCAGGATTCTTTGATGAACGTGAAGTTAATAAGATTTAGTTTGAAACATAAATCTTCAATGCATCTATAAAAATCTAAAAACAAAAACCTTGCAAGTTTTTAACAGTAGTGTATATCATAATTAAAACATTCATCATAATGATTATGATATTATAATTAAATCTATTAGTTATTATGTAAATGGCCAGGGTGTATTTAGATTTGCTTTTGGTGTAAACGGGCCTCGAGGGTGAGTAAAACATGGGTTCGTTTTCATATTTGGGTGAACTATTTATTATTGCTATTTTGATTCTGTGCCACAAGAGGGTGTGATTGCAATGATGTACACAGATCATGTTAGAGCATCCGGTGCTCATACATTTACTGAAAAACACTCTCAAAAAGAGTCTAACATTGTGTTTTCATCAGGGTTCTCTGGTAGATCGTGAGGCCAGTGACAAAGAGAAGGTAAGACGCCAGTCCACATCATTTCAATGATGTAACAAGACACGATTCCGACATTCCTGCTTCTTCTAATGCAGGTGAAAGATCTGCCGACTTTTAAAGACATGGATTTCAGAAATAACATGCAGAAGGTGTACGTGACAGAAGAGCAGAAAGAGAAGATTATGGAGAAGCTAAACCGAGATGTAGAGGTGAAGACTTTAAAAAAATGTCACAATGATGTACTTTTTTTTTTTTTTTTAATCCCTGCTCTTCATGTTCCTGTGATTTTATAGTTCCTGGTGAAGCTGAAGATTATGGACTACAGCCTGTTGTTAGGCATCCATGATGTGGCACGTGGCGAGCGGGAGGACGAGGAGGCCGAGGAGCCCAGCTGTGAAGATGACACTGATCCTGAGAACGGCCTTGCTCCGGCCGCACAGGTGGGCTCGTACGGCACGTCTCCAGAGGGCATCGCCGGTTACATGAACTCCTTCAAACCCCTGGGACCTGGTGAATTTGAACCTTACATTGATGTATACGCTGTCAAAAGCGCCCCAGGTACGTTCTGGCTGCTAAACCGGAGAGGATATAGAAGGGAAGCGGGAAAAGAGGTGGTTGGTGATATGGGTGTTTGTGTTGGATTTCAGGAGCGCCGCAGAGGGAGGTGTATTTCATGGGCCTCATTGACGTGTTGACGCAGTATGACACTAAGAAGAAAGCTGCCCACGCAGCGAAGACCGTTAAACATGGCGTGAGTGGAAAAACGGTTTTAATGCACACTCGTCCAGTGTCATTTGCTTCATTCTGAGTTCTAGGAGGTCATAATAACATGAGTCATCGTGTTCCTTCCTTTCAGGCTGGTGCTGAAATATCTACGGTTCATCCAGAGCAGTACGCCAAACGATTCCGTGAATTCATCTCCAACATTTTTGCGTAACCACTTCTGGGTGTCTTTGGCAAAACTTAGGTCACGATTCACCCCAAAATTAAACGAAAAAAATAATAATAATTATATTTTGCATAAAGAAATTAGGTCTGTTTTTAGGATTTTTCATTGTGACATTTTTATGACAATAAAACACATTTGCCCCATTATTGTAATATGTCCAGATGATTCTCATTGCAATAATACAGTAATTGTTTTAATAAAATTCAATGTTTGTAGACACACACAAACACAATTTATTAATTTTATTTTAAAGTACTGTATTATTGATTGTGAAATTGAAGTATTTCTTATTTTAGATTTTTTGTATTTCATATATTAGGTATATATTGTACTCACAGTAATTTTTTTAATAAAATTAATTTAAAATATTAGGTTATTAATATTTATATAGCAAAAGGAATTTTCTTATTTAAGATTAGATACAGTTGTCTATTGTTTGTGTGTATGTGTGTGTATATTCTATTATTTTTTGTATATGCATATATATATTTTTTTTGAATTATGAGAATTTAGAGGGGAAATGTGTTTTATCATAAAAATAAACTCTGAAGTAAAAAAATCTTAATGGTGTTTAATAGACTTAATTTTTGAAAGCAAAATATAATTTTTTTTTTTTTTTAATCCTACGGTGACATATGCACCATTCTTCCCAGATTTGTCAGATTCACTCAACATGTTTTTAAAATGTCTAATCTACTGCCATCAAATATGTTTTTTTTTTTTTTTTATCTCATATTGTAATGAATTTCCATAATATATTTAAGCATGACATGTTGACATGTCTCATCCACACTACAGCTACATTCATTAAGGGTACATTCACAAATGAATAACACTAGATTCACATGAATCAGCTTGTGGCATAACCTACAAACATGGGAACATTAATCTGTTAATGAGATATCTCCAAACCTGTAGCAATGACAGAATTTGTTCTTTGTGTGTTATCTCTTTTTCTTTGGACTTTGCCTTGGCAAAGAGAGAAACTGTCGCCTTAACCGTTTTGTGGAGAAATAACAGAGTCAAGTTGATGCTTTAAGTGTATGCTAGCTTTATTTAATATATGCAGCATTAGAATGTTGTGAGGAGGATAAGATACTTGTAAAAAAAAAAAAAAAAAAAAAACTGACCAGCCGGTGACCTTAAGTGGACATTAAGTGTCTAGATTAATGTTGTGAATTGAATGCTGACTGTTTATATGGATGGTTGGAGTACACGCTCTTCTTTTGTCTTATTTGAGCTATTTTATGCAGTTAGCCTTGATGCAGAAAAGAGGAAATTTTGTAGTTTGTAGCAGAAATACTTTAGCAACACTGAGCTGATTTAGTATGAAATGCATTATTGTTGCATTTTATTTATTTTGCAAATCAGTGTTTAGACCAAATATATTTTTCAGAGATTTCCAAAAACATGTTTTCAGTTATTTATGCAATTTAGCTTTGTGCAACTACAATTGGCACAATTACAGTATGTCCATAATCACTGTACTTTATATTGTATTTTTAGAGCAGTTTTAACATGTTACATTAAGACACGTTGTTACAATGTAATTTCCTATAATGTGCATTCTTAAGTACAATAAAAACCTTTTTTTTTTTCTTATAACTTGGGTGAAACAGAAATTGAGTCAACATTTACATATAACCTACCTGAAATGTGTATACAGTTTGAGTCAACATTTGGACTTTGAACATTGTCCACATTTCTGAAAAATAGTTCAGAATTAACCCGAAGTCATACAAAATTATAAACTCACAATTAGAAGTATTTCTTTTGTTTTTGTTAATATGATGTGTACGTTACAAACTGTAAAATATTAATTATTAATATATATATATATATATATATATATTAACATTTTTATAATAATTTGAATTATATTTTTTTTATGTGTTAATCATTTCAAATTAAATTGGTATGTATTTGTATAGCACATGACAAGCTGCTATTTTTACTGTAACTGAGGAATCGAGGTCGCTAGTTTAGCCGGGGTCTCCGTGAGGTCTGGAGCCGCACATGAGGAGAGGTCAAGCACAGGATCCACCTAGTCCTTTCCAGGAGCTGGGATTTTGCTGACAAACTCTTTCCTGTTCCACTGACAAAAAGAATTTAACAATGGGGAGCGTGCAGGGAAAAAAAGCTAATATGCTGATGAATTCTTGTAGTTGTAGGAGTAACGTTAGCTGGAACACGGAGTTCAGAGCTTCACATTATTATTCCTCCTCAAGGCTTTTCATACTGTGATGGGTTAAGGTCACTTTTAACCCTCGTTTAAAGAAAACTATCCAGTGTTTTACTCACCCTCGAAGCATCCTAGGTGTATACGACTTTCTTCTTTCAGACGAGTTCATTCGGAGATCGCTAAGACGTGTGACCAACTGGGCGGCAACGTCATCAGAACGCAAAGAATTATGGGTACGTTTGGCCAGTTAACATGGTCTGGCATAGGAGGCTTATGTGTTCTGGCATGAAAATAATGAAAATTAGCGTGAAAAACTGAATATAATCCTGCAAAATGCAGCGGGCTAAAGAAAACATTGTCGGAGCATACCGCCTAAAACAAAGATGAGATATGACGAGAAAATAAAGAGAATCAAAGGACTCGATCCTTACGAGCAGAGCTACTGGTCAAGGTAACACTCTCCAGCCCAAAAGAAGGGCATGTGAAAAATCTGTGTTGTGGTGATTTTGCAGACAGCCTGAAGAGCTTGATGACATGTTTGCTTGCGATAATCAGAAATGTCCTATACAGTGGTTCCGTTTAGACTCAGCAGCGCACCAGCCAGAGAAGAGCCACGTGTCTGTGACTTATCACCCACAACCTACCTCATACATCTCCAGTTTCTCATCATTTTTATCGACTCTTTATAAATGTAAATGTATTCATCTAAATGTATTTACAGTGTTAAATATGTAAGGAAACTGAAATTAAGTTGGTTGTTACTACTATTTAAGTTATGTAATTGTGTTTGCAACCAAAGAACACTGATTTTGCACAATTCTCCCTTAATACAGATAAAGAAGCCAGAATTTCATTCAATCTTTGTGTATTTTATTTACAGACACGACTAAAAAACATAACATGTGAGAAGAGACATTACAAAGTATTTTGGAAAACAAAAAAACATTTACATATTAGATGTGAGCATGGAGTATAATTCTAACATGACGCCCTCACAACAATACTTGGGAGACATTGGTCAAAGCACAGCACACAACCACAATTTTATCCAGCAAAGTCTTCAGCTCAGTCTCATGACCGGTGATGGAGGTGGATTCTCAGGACCTTCCACCTCAGGTGCAGGTGTAGTGTCTGACAGTAACAATATAAAGAAATCATGTCATGTCACAACCTCTATTCCTAAGGAATCCAGATTAGCTATACACAGGGGGCAACATACACTACCATTCAAATGTTTGGGGGTCAGTAAGATTTTTAAATGTTTTTAAAAGAAGCATCTTCTGCTCACCAAGTCTGCATTTATTTGATTAAAAAATAATAATAATAAAAACAGCAATATTGTGAAATATTTAAAAAATTTAAAATGACTTTTCTATTTTACTATATTTTAAACTATCTTATTCCTGTAATCGAAGCAGGATCACACTCCAACATTTCATGGGCAGGTTTGCCTGCAAACACAGTCACCAAATAAATTGCAATGTAGCCTAGATGTACAACATTTAAAACTGATTAACGTTATGCTTTATTACATTGGTAACTTAAGCTAATTTTCTAGCCATGTCATGCTACTTAACATTTACAGAGAGTAATTGTAACTTACCTTTGTGAAAATGCTTTGAACACACCATCATGTGTTTTCTTGGCCTCCTTACCGCTGCTATCCATGCCATTCGGCGCCTTTTTGTCACCTCTGAAACATGGCTTGTACTATTATTTTTCCACGCTGGAATATGATAAAAGTATATTCCGTTCTTAAGCTGTATGCCACTTCTATCGTGAGAACGACTATTGCAGTTTATAACACAGCAGGTAGACGGGATCTTTAACACTACGTTCTTCCCTCCAAGCAAAGAAGTCTGGCGCCTAATGTTTGTGCCGCTGATTCCCAAAATGCTTTGCGTTCACCACTGGGAATACGTCATGATGACGACACATTAGCGATCTCTATTAAAAATTGTCTTTGCTATTCCGTGCTTCATCATTGCAGTCAGGGTGTTTCAGTTGAACAGTCCACAAGCACGCGCATTCATAATAAAACGTGTCTCACATTGCTCCGAGGGGTGAATAAAGGCCTTCCGTAAAAGAATCCATGTGTTTTGTAAGAAAAATGTGCATATTTACAACGTAACAAACACTTTTCTCTCATTCATCTATCTGTCATACACGGAAGCCGTTTTGGGGGGATGACGTAGTACGTCAGCATTTCGTCAGTGACGATGCCGAGAGAGAACAAAACTGCGGTCACAAATTAGAAGTACAAACCGAGGATTTGCAAAGAAAATCTGAAAGAGTATTTCGATATAAACCAAGAGGAGACTGGTTTTACTTTGCTAAAGTAAGGAAAAATATCTTCATTTGCTCTTATAAACAAACTCGCGAGACTAGCATATCTCAGAGGCGCATGCGCTGCGCGTACGTGCTGCATCATCCGCCGGAACAGATCCGCGACGCGTATTCAGACAACTCCATATGAAATATGGATATTTTTCTTACAAAAACGCATGCAGTTGCTACAGAAGGTTACGCTATAATACTACTAATATTTTGTAGTGTATGTGCACTTTCTGGCATCACAAAGTCAGATGACGTACTACATTTTACAAAAGAGCATGTGAGCAAAAGGATTTCCAAATATGATGAATGAACCATAATATCAGCTATGCTTTTTACCACTTTTTAGTGTATTTGATTGGCCTGACAAAAATTAAGACAGATGGATTACAAATGGAATTTTAAAAGTTTCATTAAAACTGTAGGCAACTTACTGAATTAAACCCAACCGCAAGGTCACCTGTATGACGTTAATAGCATATATATATATACATTTATAAATGTTTGAAATGTTAGTTGATGCTTTATGTTTGTAGGAAATAATAGTATGCAGTGTATTGTTTATATTATTCAGTAAGCGGGTATTTAATTCTCAACAGCCATATATACACAGGAGCATATTTATACATTTTTAAATACATACTTAATTGCCCATTGAAGTGATTTGTTTAATGTATAATTCACACAGTAATTTTGTTCTGCTAATATTTCATGAATTATGCCCTTTGTTGCTGACAGATTGCTATACAGTAAATTTGTCATTTTCAATTCTGGTGTGCGGTACTGCTAAGAGGATGTTCAAACAGAAATTAAGCCAAACCAACCACAACATTTCAAACATTTGTTCTTCAGAACCAAAAGCTGAGGCTGAAATGGATGTCTTAAAATCAGATTAGATTAGGGATCAGTTTGTAGCATTCTCAAGTGTGTGCACTTCTGAAGCTGTTGCTGAAATGCTCGTTGGGGTATGCCAGGGGTGTTGTGGGGCGGTTTGATGTACGGCTGGCTTCCTCTTACGTAAGGCAGTCTCTCTTGTTCTGCATGCCACTCACTGCCCCTCCACTACGAAAGTATTTCCTGCTATTGTCCTGCGGGGGGGCTGTGTTTTTTCAGCATATCAGGCACAAACCAGCTCAATATTTTTTTCCCCTTTAGACTTTCAGAACTGTGATAAGGTTCTCTGAATAAAAAAAATAAAAATAATAATAATAAAAATAAAAAACATAAAGGGGCCCCAACAGAGCTCAAGGCCAAAAATATATAGCTTTACTCTTATCATGTTCTGATCAAAGCAGTCAATCCACACACATCTAAATAATTCAGATTTAAGGTGTGGTGAAGCAATTGGACCCAGATAATAATAATAATATCTGGTTTATGAAACCATTTTATAATGTATTTATTTTTTTGGCATTCTGTAAGAACCTGAATAATTCATAATCATCATTAAAATGCACCCTTTGTAAAAAAAAGATTGGACTGAGCAAATTTAGACACTTTTTTATTTTTTTTAATTTAATTTAATTAATGGATTTATTTATTTATATGCTTTATTATTGCATTTAAAACCCATTTGCTTTAGGGGCACTATTAAAATCCATATTGTCATATTGCTAATATTGGTTCTTAATTATTAATTGCTAGTTTTTACCTACATTGCATGTAGATCCAGGGTCGTCCTTAGGGGGGTGCAGCTGGTGCGTTCACACCGGGCCCCGCACCTGAGGGGGCCCATGGAGAATGGACCAAGGAGGACTCCCCCCACCAGAACGCAATCACTCCAGGCACTCCCTACCTTGCAACGGACCCTGCGTCAGCCAAGAACGGCCCTGTTTAGATCAAAACAATATGCTAATAAATACAAGCAAACTCCAATAATGCAAATACATGTAAACATCCAATATCTACTTTGTTTAAAAAAAGAACAAGAGATGGTTTTGTTTAAAACAGTGAATGTCGCTTCGTACAAAAGAGCAGACCTCACCCAAAACAGTTGCCTGGAAAGTTGCATATTACATATAATTTTGGCTGAATTCATAATGTTTTTAGCAAACAATAAGAGTATTATGTGCGGGTTCATTAGTCCAGATTTGCTGTGCTTTGGGTAACGTGTAGCATATACACCCTGGGGCTTGTTTTAATCCTTATTTTGTTGTTGCACCACACCCTTGTGCAACCAGTTTAATTCCACCTTGGCTTCACACAATACTTGTTTAGACCAATACTTGGAGAAAAACGAACATTCTTTCCAGATATATGAATGATACAATCTGCAATTAAGAGATTCTTGGAGACCTTCCTGATGGATTCAACCCCCTCCTTTCCTGAGAGGATGTCCTGTCAGTGTGATGGTGGAGAAACCAAGCGCGGGAGAGGGAGAGGGAAGAGCTTATTTTGCCCCACAGCCCAATGTATGGCTAGATACCACTCAACGTTCCAGTTAAGCAAAGCCTCCGGTGATATTTCTCCAGGACTGCTTCTACCGAGGGGTCAACCCTAAGAGCCTCATCTTTGGTAATAGCATAGCAAGGTATGTCTCCTAAACCTTTGTCATGTGCACAACAATAACTATTTAATTAGTATTAATGAAGTTGCCGAGGTAATGTTGCATTTTCAAATTGGGGAACAAAAACCTATTAATATATTTGGTGCCTAAAGAGCATGGGTGGGAAACTCTGGCCATCAAGGTCTACTCTCAAAACTTGTTGAGTAGGAACGGGCAAAACAGACAGATTTTAGGGGAAAATGCCTTGCATGTAATCCTCTAACAGCAGGGGTGGACAACTCTGGCCCTCGAGGTCCACTTTCCAGCAGGGTTTAGCTGCAATCTTAATTAAACCTGAAAAATCAAAAGGAAAGTCTTTAGGATTACTTGAAGAATTTCAGCTAGGTATGTAGAGGGTTTGAGCTAAATTTTCTTAAGACATTCAGACAATTTTCGGCCTTTCTCAGCCTAGAAAGTACTTATTGTACAATAGCTCAAGGTACACTCTTAAAAATAAAGGTACTTTCAAAGGTTTTTCACAACATCGCCATAGAAGAATAATTATTTGGTTCCACAAAGCACCATTCAGTCAAAGGAACCATCTCTTTCTTACCTTTTTATAATCTGAAGGACCATCTTTCACAATAAAGAACCTTTTTTGAAACAGAAAGATTCTTCAGATGTCAAAGGTTCTTTATGGAACCATTTAGACAAAAAGTTTCTTGGCATTGTGAAGCACCTTTATTTTTAAGAGTGTAATCCTTGTAAAGATCCTTTTAACAAACTCTTCTGTCTTTCCCATCTGTAGACCATGACGTACGATCTACACAACTCGTCGTATGACTTCTACAATGGCACTCCCTGGTTTGTCTATGAATGCACCATCCAGCTAGACGAGGATGGCCGACGGATCGTTCTTTTCCTCCTTTTCCTAGTGCTCTTCATGGTAGGGTTGGCTGAAAACACTCTGGTGGTGTGGGTGAACTGGCGAAGGCGGCATTCGGCGAGTGGCGTGCTGTTCTGCATCATCAACATGAGCTTGTCCGACTTGATGGTGATCTTCACCATGCCCTTCTTCATGCTGGAGGTGACCATGGACCAGGTTTGGCTGTGGGGTCGCTTCCTTTGCAAGGTCACGTACCTAGTATACGTCATAAACTTCTACAGTAGCTCATTCTTCCTGGCCTTCATGACCTTGGAGCGATACCTGTCCCTGACACGGCCCAACAAGCCCGCCTGCTTCCCAGTGCAGCACAAACGCCGCTGGATTCTCTGCGCCGGGATCTGGCTGCTGTCGCTCTTTCTGGCCTTGCTAGAAAACGTCCACATTGACTTGTTGGAGTGGGACGAACCAGGTTGCTACATGGTTCCCGAGCAGAACTTCACGGAGTGGTTCGTATCGGTTTCCTTCCTCTGTCTGATATTCCAGTTCCTGGGTCCGGCGTCCATCATCATCACTTGCAATGTCCTGATCGCTCGAGCCGTCCGCACGACCCCAGATGTCCAGAATCGTCGGGATGTGTGGCTGGTGCATGTGTACTCACTGGTGTTTGTGGCCTGCTGGCTACCGTATCATTTGGTGTTTTTCTTGTTGACACTGGACGACCTGGACCCACACCTGTTTTCCTGCAACACAATCGGGGTGCTGTACTTCTCATTAAACGTTGTGCAATGCTTGTCGCTCTTTCACTGCATCGCCAACCCAATCCTCTACAACTTCCTCAGTAAGAGCTTCCGCAACAGTCTAATAAACACAGTGATCAGTCGAATCTCTTTACCGCCGACCAGTGTGCCAAGTAACACTGTAAATGACAAGGCAGGGACAACGGCGGTAAAAGAGCGGAAGCTCAGTAACGTCAGCACGAGTCACTCCGACATTGGCGAGTGAAGAGGGAAAGTCCTAAATGACGATTTGGTGAAACACAGCATGTGAATGAACTACAGAAGAAGTGGCCTTGTTGAGGCAGTTGTTTTTGGACACTTGACTGGTCACTAGCCCTATTCTTTTCTCACCTCAATATTTGTAACAATGCAAGGAAGGAAATATTGTAAACCTTTTTTCCACCAGTTCCTATTGTCACATTTAGGAAATCCTAGATAAGTCATTAAAGCGTCTGTCCACATGCCAGCGTTTGTACAAAGACTGTTTTGATTGTTCTGCTTGACAATAACTTTCACTTGGCTCTCAATATGCTCAGTCACAACACCTAGAGCTATTTTAATGGCTTTTAAGGTCACGGCTTCCTTGCACATACTGCCATGGATGTGATTTTATGAAAAAATTAAATAAATGTTGTTTCAATGAAGACTTTTAAACATGTTTTTGCAAAAGGTGCAGAATTGCGTATGCCATTTCTTTTCAGAATGTGCCGCTCCAATGTCTAAAAAAATATTTTCCATTGTAGAAATTTGTTGAATATAAATACACAGTTTTTTACATTTATAAGTGGTGGGGTTGTGTTCAAATGATGTGTTCACTGTTAAAAAGACTCCAACAAGATTTGTAAGTACTGTTTTTATTCAGAACACAAGTACAGCTGTAGTAAAAGAGAACAGATCTCTGATAGTGACACTGAACATGAATAAATCATATAAATAACACTGAAGTGATAAGGCAGTTGTTTCATTAAAAATAAAATTGAAAAATAAAATGTAGTATGATATCTCATATTCAACATCAGAGTCGAGAGTCAAGATATTTATGGTTATAATCACAACATCAGCTGCAAACCGTGGCAAACCATAAAATGTGCTTTTTTCCCCCTAAAAAATAAAACTTATTGATTGATAAAAGTGATAAATAGTTGATAAAACCAGGCAGTTTATAAGGTTCAGCCGGTGCTACATTGCAAATAAAGCTATAACAACCACAATGTCCCAGCAGTTTTGAATACATACTTTGTGGTTTGACATGGTATGATCATCAATTAAGAATGGACCAGTGTGCCAAATCGGTTTTGAATTGAACAAAAAATCATTTAAATGTACAATGTTAAATGGTCTCATATAAGAAAGAACACACATATAACTGCTAGGAAATGGTACAGAAGAAAAACACAGCTTTCTAAAGAGAACCGCCATTTATTCATGACAATACCATTCAAACGAAACACTCTGATATGTCCCAAGTGAAGAGGGTGAACACTGACATATGAACTGTCTGATATATTAGCACCTCAGTCTCAATAGCTTCTCTTTTCTGAATGAAATGAATGACATATGAAGAGTTTTACTTTATGTACAACATCCAAACTATATTATACTGCATCTCATAAACCAGTAACTATTTCTAATTTAGTCTATGTCAATGATACACAACACTACTATAAAAATAACGGCTATTCTGTAAAAGAAAAATACCTTCATTTATTTATTTTCTTAAAAGAACCGTTTTCTTGACCTAGAGTACTGCTTTGTTTATCAGAAAACATCTTGGTCTTGGTTTATTCTCTACTTGCACTTGCGTTGTGTAAGGACAAAGGCTACTTTGTGCTTCTCTAGAATAACCAGAGACCTTTAGCTTATTGTGATAGAGTTGCCAGAAGAGTATAGAGGTAATCACAGATTTACCCGTTAAAAATTGACTGAATTTGTTTGCTAGGATTTAAAAAAATCTTTTGATCGTAATGCTTATGTTTAAAACGGTTGAAACTGGCTTTGAAGACAAATCCAACTTGCATCTGTGCAAGAATTCTTTCCACAACAACATTTTTCTTTTAAATAAATGATAGTGACTGAAAAGCAGCCAAAAAGTGTAAACTTCATTAATAGCGTTCAAACACCGTCTCATGATGTTCTTGGCACAGGTTTGAAGCAGCTACAATAGAAGATGTTTATTTTTTTTTATTTCGTAGCTTTGATGACTTTCTTATTATTCTAAAATGTAAAAAATAAAATGGAAACAATGAGTAGGCGTGTCCAAAGATTTGATTGCCAATGCAACCTTGCTCAGTCTCTCTTGCCATCAAGTGGACAAGTATCAGAACTTCATTTTTAAAATTAAGTTTTACCTTTAACTTAGTCTTTAAAAAACAAATAACCATTCACATTAAACACTTAAATTACATTCTAAGTCTAATTGTCCTCAACAACATCTGGAGTAAACGTGGGCACACAGTGTGACGGAGCGTTCAGAGAGGGCGACTTTCAGGTGTCCATATTGGGGACGGGCTCTTTAGAGTGGTCATTATACATAAAGGTCTCCTCGATGTTGAAATCGGGCGACAGCTGGTCTTTATGGAGCTCCATGTGCGAGGAAACCATCTTGAGGGTGGAGAAAAACAGGCCGCAGACGGTGCATCGGTACATGAGGGCACCCGAGTGTGTCTTTAGGTGGCAGATCATGGTGGAACGGCCACGGAAAAAGCGCATGCATATTTTGCACTGGTAGGGCTTCTCACCCGTGTGGATGCGAAGGTGGTAGGTGAACTCACCCGAGTGTGCAAAATGCTTACCGCAATACCGACACCGATACAATTTTTCCCTTCCGCCACCAGTGTTACCGTTCAGTACAAGTCCGGCAGGAAATGAGGCGCCACCGTGAGCCATTTTGTCCTGCATGCTGAAGCCCAGGTTTAAATTGTAACCAGCTTTACCCGAACCGCTCGCCTCCATAGGTGACGAGGAGGATGAGGAGAATTCGAGGAGCTGGTCTGCCTTGCGCTTGGCTGGCCATACCTGGCTGCCCTGGAGCTCGTTTGAATGCACGCTGAGATGGTAATGAAACGCGCTTTCTGAGCGGAAGGTCTGCGGACACAGGAAGCAGCGCAGCTGGGACTGGCCTTCTCCACTGATCTCCGGGCTGCTGTCGTCCTGTTTCGCCGACGCTCCTTCCTCTGTGTGTAAAGACAGGTGTCTTTCCAGCAGCGCGCTCTCCAGGAAGGGGCTGGTGCATTGTGGACAAGTGTAAATAGGAAAGAGGTGTGTCAGGGTGTGCCACAGGAGGGCGCATCGAGAGGGCTGAGAAAGCTGGCACACTCCACAGCGTAATGTCCTCAAGCATGCGTGGCTCTGAACGTGGTCCCTGACAGCCTGAGGAAAAAGATCATCCGTTAGTATTATAAACAAATCAATAACATTCATTGAAACAAATTGTTAATACTAAAGTAAGAGAAATGACAATGAATTTGTATTATATCATCTTTCTACAGTATTTGGTAGTGCTGTGCTGTCAGAAGAGTCATAACAAAAACAGTTTTAGAATATGAAAACAATGAATATAATATTAACGATATTAAAATATAGCAAATTACTTATTTGTATTTTTTATTCTTTTTATTCTTTTATTATGTGTTTTATGTTCTGTCGCTGTCATTCTGTTGTACTGCGGAGCTTCTGTCACAAAAACAAATTCCTCGTATGTGTAAACATACCTGGCAATAAAGCTCATTCTGATTCTGATTCTGATATAACAATAATTTCAAAGTGAACTTACAAAAAAAAAGTGAATTTAAATCATTTTCTTCCTTTACTACAAAAGTTACTTAACAGCATGTTAACAATAGAGTTGTGGTTTTTGTTATATAAAATAATAAATAAATAATATTTAAAAAATATATTTTTTAAATATCTGATTTTATTTGTTTGTTTTTTACTACTGTTTCCTTGAGAAATTACTTGCAAGTAAAGCAATGTTTAATGTTTATGCTTAATGTAAAATATTAGATTTGTTTACATTTTATTTAAATAATTAATCATATTCTTAATATTTAATCAATGTATATTTCTATATTCAAAATTAATTTCTCATAGAGAGAGAGAGAGAAAGAGGGATAAATACTTGAATTTACGAACACATGTATATTCATTTATATTTTATATATTTAAATATTATTGAAATCATTAATAATAAAAAATATTAAGGTGTTTTAAGAGTGTTAGCTTCATAAATTTTTTACCATCACATTATTAGCTTTTAGTTTTATATTTTCAGTTTTCATTTAAATGTGTGTAATTTTGCTATGTTATATTGTCATTTAATTAATTATACATACTAAGCCTTAATTTATCCAGTTTAGTAATCAGTTTTAACTTAAGTAAGTTGCCAAGGTTTTAAAGTTAAAGTTTTTCATTGAATATTTATTTACTATTTGGGGTGTTTTTTAGTTTTTTTTTTTTTTTTAATTAACAAATAAGGTATAAGCATAATGATTTCCATGTACCACGTTGCATCTGTAGCCAGTTGCATAAACTACTGAGACTAGTTAAGTTATCCAAATTTTGTTCAAGACCGTTCATAACTTTTTTGAATTCAGTTATATAAAATGGAATATTGGTCTAATTTGAATCTGAAAGGTAAGACTGATTACCACTTGGTAAACTCTCAAAAGACACACTATACACTATGTACAAATGCACTGTGTACTCAACCATGTAGTGCATGAATTTTAAGGTTATTTTGTCATTAATAATCAGCGCGTCATTAATAGTTGACATGATTTGGGTTACACCTTAAAGGATTAGTTCACCCAAAAATGAAAATGATGTCATTAATGACTCACCCTCATGTCGTTCCAAACCTGTAAGACTTCCGTTTATTTTTGGAAAACAGTTTAAGATATTTTTTATTTAATCCGAGGGCTCTCAGTCCCTCCATTGAAGCTGTGTGTACCGTATACTGTCCATGTCCAGAAAGGTAAGAAAAACATCATCAAAGTAGTCCATGTGACATCAGAGGGTCAGTTAGAATTTGTTGAAGCATCAAAAATACATTTTGGTCCAAAAATAACAAAAACTACGACTTTATTCAGCATTGTCTTCTCTTCCAGGGTCTGTTCTGAGAGCGTTCAAGTTTAGTGATATCCGGTTTGCGAACGAATCATTCGATTTAACTGACCCTATGATTTCACATGGACTACTTTGATGATGTTTTTCTTACCTTTCTGGACATGGCCAGTATACTGTACACACAGCTTCAGTTGAGGGACTGAGAGCTCTCGGACTAAATCTAAAATATCTTAAACTGTGTCCCAAAGATAAACGGAGGTCTTACTGGTTTGGAACGACATGAGGGTGAGTCATTAATGACATAATTTAAATTTTTGGGTGAACTATCCCTTTAAGTTTATGCATCCGGCCCCTGGTTAGGGTTAAGACATATATAAGACTTAGAAGACACAAAAACACTTCTTCACTAACCTTAAAATCATTCGCCATTGATTTAGCACAGATGGTGCACTGCAGTTCCCCTCCTTGTCGTTGGGAAGCTCCATTCAGTTGGTCTGAATTTTGAGGGGCGCACTTGGCAGCTGACTGACGCCTGTGGTGAATCAGTGCCGATTCAGTCCAAAACTGATGTTCGCAGACATCGCAGGAGAAGAGCAAGATACCCACGTGTGTGAGGGCATGAGCGACAGCAGCAGCTCGGTCCGAGAACGAGGTGCCACACACCTGGCACGAACCCGTTTCTGAGAGGTGCGTCTCAGCGTGAGTACGTATAATGGCGTTTTCCGCCGGTAGTAGCATCCCACAGGATTTGCATGGCTGTGATGACGCCAGCTGCCCAAGTGACACGCCGTTTTCTCCATTCTCGATGCACATCAAGTCCTCATCGTCCTCTTCCTCCACAATGAAGTGCTCCTCCTCGTCGCTCAGCTCAATGATGTCTTCTGAAAGTCCTCGCCACTGATCTTTGCCCTCCGTCTGCTCTTCCTGTAGCCGGTGCCGCTTCCTAGAATCGTCTTCTTCAAAAAAATCTGAATCTTTGATTGGTCCAGCAATGGCCCCCAGCTGCAAACTGTCCAAAGGGTCATTAGAGGACGAAGAAGGGGCACAGGTGTCCCCTCCAAGCTGTGCTGAAGAATCAGGGACAGAACATGGTTCCTGAGGCCCAAACGTTGATTTGCTACCATTAACAACAAGCTGGTCCACTGAGTTACTTCCTGCATCTTCTCCTTCATCCTCCCGCTCAGTCTTGAGCTGCAAAGTCAGTCCAGGAAGAGCATCTGTAGAACGGTTACTGTCCGAAGGACTAGCTTTGCTGGTCACCTGTTGATTGTAACCCAAATGTACTGGCAAGTCTTCATTTTTTGGCGACTGGGTGGCCAAGTGGGAGCGATTCAACCTGCCATTCCTACCTTGAGAAACCGGAGATGGAGTTACAGGAGTGGGAGCGGCTGAAGAAGACAACGAGGAGCAGGACGCTGCAGAGGACGAGCAAACAGACACAGCCGTGGCATTGGCCGACACCGAATTGCTTTCCAAATCCCCTTCGGCAACCGCATCACCAGAGCTGAAGCTCTGCAGTTCGGGAAAGGTGGCATGGCAAGCGTTGACCAACTCCCTCACGCCGAGCCTTTCCGCCAACTCATACAGCACACCCACATCGATCAAGTCTGTGAAAATCTCACCCGTGTAGATAAAAGTCAAGACCTTCTCGAAATTGGCAGCAGAGACAAAGTCCAGAGAGAAAGTGGTGGGAACGGCACCCTGGTTGCCAGAGCCTCTGGAGAAGAGGCTGTTAAAGTGCGTGCAAGAGCATGCCAACACCACGCGATGAGCAGGGAAGGAACGGCCTCCGACCTGGAGGACGACGTCGCACAGGAGCCGAGACAGACGGCAGCGGTTGAGCTCGGAGAGGAGACGGGCCGCGTGGCCAGAGCCCTGCAGCCTGATCCGCATGCCTGGCAATTCTGACTAAAGCCAGGGTTTGGACTGAAACACAGAAGGGGAAAGAAAAATGGATGAGACTATTAGAATAGCAAGATGCATATTCTGTACGTTTAAAGCAATCTATCTATCTATCTAACTAATAT
The DNA here is from genome assembly GCF_003368295.1 of Carassius auratus. NCBI lineage: Eukaryota > Metazoa > Chordata > Actinopteri > Cypriniformes > Cyprinidae > Carassius > Carassius auratus. The sequence continues at coordinate 17,578,368 of NC_039265.1, forward strand.
ATATATATATATATATATATATATATTATATATATATATATATATATATATATATATATATATACCCAAAATTCTTTGTACAGTGGACTATCTGAAATATTTTACAAAATTTGGGATCCAAAGTTCCAAAGAATCCAAAGAAATGTTAAAGGTTAAATACATTTTTTTTTTTATATATAAATTTTAGTTCCATGACTGTAACTATGCCACCTCCCTGCTTGAAGTCTCAAGCATTTAGTAAAGTGACAAATTTCGACTTGAATTTTATCTATCAACAAATGATTCGTTTTTGAAAAGTAGTCTTTATGGCTATCGCTAGTTGGAATATCATGCCAGCATATCCTACTCTAACTTCTGTTGCAGTATGTATAATACTATATTGTGTGTTTTTAAAGTATGTATATTGTATACTATATACTGTATACTATTTATACTATGCATACAATATTTTGATTTTCTGTATGCATGGAATAATACATCAAAATACACACTACCAGTGTTGTTATTTTAATAATAATAATAAAAAAATATTACTGGTAACTGAAATTAATTAAAATTAAAACAAATAAATTGAGCTATAAACAAATGAAAACAAAACTAATTAAAAAAAAGACAAAAGCACAATATTAAGCTCAAACTTTAATTTTTAAGATGATAAGTGCAGGACACCACTTGCTGTCTACTTGTCTCATCACATCCAAAACGATGAATGAATAATCATTCATGGTATTGCAACAGGTCAGGTAGTCCTGTGACAAACAGGTACTGCACAACATTGTTGTCAAATGACCCAATCACTTTGCAGGATTATTGTTTGAAAGGTTTAACATGGAATAATGAAGCAGTATGTGGTATAGAGTATATACTACACAGAATTCAGAAGGTAGTGAAGTAACGTTAGTGTTGTATTTTGAACACAAACTATATAACAAGCGCTCTTTATAAATCAGAGCTAGTCTACATTTTGATGAAAGATTATGAAGACAAACATAGTATGGAATAAAGTGCAAACAAAATATATTGTATCTTCCTAAAAAAAACACCATACTTACAAAAAATGCAATGCAATTTCACAATGACTTTAATTTTGATAGTTTCAACACAGCAAGGTCAGAATAATCTCAGATATGTTATATACATTAATGCATTATCGTTACACCATTCATGAATAAGCAAGTGCTGAAACACAGTTCACATAAATAACACGTGAATAACGTTAGATCTCGGGTGTCCTAACAAAGACAGTCCAAATCAGTCCACACAAATAGGGTTTTTGGACTAACACAATATTCGCTACTCTTTCGTAGACCATATGAATTTAAACATGTGCAGCACACAATCTAGTGCGCGATGAAACTCTCCAGTTCATGCTAGTTTATTTAGTGTATCATTACTTTAGCCGTAGCTAACCGGTTGCCATTGGATTCCATTAGCATGAGGGGCTAACTAGCACTTAAGGATCTTCTCTCGCAGTGAAAATGAAACAGACAGATGAGCAACTAACTAGCACACCGAAACCGCAAAACAACTCAAATGTTTCCTTACCCATAGAGTGCTGTTAGTTAACGTAAAACAAATAATCTCACTCGGTTCCTGTTAGCCCAGACAGTCGTCCCTGCTTAGACACGACGGTGTCTCAAAACCTAGTGAGCTGACTACCTAGAACACTTGATTGGTTCAGAACGCGTATGTAATGCTCAATAATGTTGTCGAGGGATCGAGGCTAAAGAGCTCGATATGTTTTGAAGACACGTCCATTGTGTCATATACTGAAACAATCTGAACACCGAGCACTGAGAGATTGAAATTCATGTAACGTTAGGCTAATCCTATTATTACTACTGTTTGAACAACCTCCACATTAACTAAGGAATGTTTGTCAAGCAGTTATTAAATCTAGTTAGTTTTAGGATCATAATTGTAATAATATGATGAAGGTAGATTTTAGCCAATATCGATATATCATAATAATATTACATTCATCGAAACATTACTGGACGATCAAAAATAGCTTAAATTGGCATATTAAAATAAATAAATAAATAAAATAAATAAAACTTAACTATACATAATACAGTGTGTTAATATCATGTGTTCTGCTCATTTTTGGATCATTTGTTAAGATGAATATTAAATGTGAATATTAAGTTCCTATTATTGTTTTTATCTCAGATAAGAAGAGAAAATAGATAATTTGTGTTTCTATGATATACTATCAAAATCTTAAATGTGAATGGTGAGTAAAAGCTTTGTAAACAATAACATACTTTTTTTTTTTTTTTTTAATACAGTTATTGATTGATTCAATGTATTTGATCATTAAAATTACTACAAATTCAGGCTTTTGTCACCACCAACAGATGTGTCAACTCTTTCAGGTCTTTTGATATATTTTGATAATATGTCATTTATGATATCTTATATTTTTTGAGGGATTGTTGGTGTGAAAGTATAATCTGTCTGCTAACATGAGAATGTGTTTTGATTAATTGCTGATAAAGATAAAGTTAAAATTTTATAACACAGTCCAAGGTAAGAAGCACATTTTGATAAGAAAAAAAGCAAAAAAAAGCTGGGAGCTTGAATCAAAGCATAGCTCAGTAGCTTAGTATATACATGAATAAGATACACAAATATAGTTTAATTTTTTTTTTGTTTTATCCCAATTCTCAAGAATAAGTGGTTTAATGTTTAAGGTTTTTTCTTCAGGAATCATGAGTTCTTGCTTGAACAAATTACATTACAATTTTTTAAATCATATTGGAAAATAGGCTAAATATTGGAAAATTAGGTGCAGCTAAGCATTATCGAATGTATTCATGAATGCAAAATGCAAATATGAGATACTAAGGCCAATAAACATTAGACAGTCTTGCATTTACATGCATTTTGAGCTCATAAAACAATAAGAATATTTTAATGCACAATATATAAAAGTCATGTTATTCTGTCACTTGACATTTGTGTTGACACAGTATGATAGCAAAATGTATATTTTAACCAGATGATTTTTCTGAAAATAAAAAGGCCTTCGATGATAGTGAAGTTTTGAAGCATTAAAATGTAGAAAGATTGGGGTTTTGATCAAAAAAGATGGAGACTTAACAAGCAGTGCCAAAGAGAGGTTGAAGATCAGAGTTTATTGTCTATACTTTTTAGAAATGATGCACAATGACAAATACTATTTCTTCTGAATATAAACATGTTCTTACATTACATTACTCCCAGCCATGATGTCTATTTTAAAGAACGTTGACAGTCATAACGGTAAATACATTCCCTCAGATTGCTTTGGGAAACTCTCAAGCTACTTTTAATCTTGTAATGAATCTATTTGACAGAATATTAATCAGCATATTATTAATAATATTGCTTTGTAGCTGTTAAAACGGTTTGCATTTTCTGAAAAAGGCATGTTGGAATTTCTGTAGCTGTCATTCTAAACCTGTTCTAATCTGGACAGTTAAGAGTTTCTTCTTTTCTTTTGACTTTTTCCCTTTTCTGAGGAATCCACAGGGATAAACATACAGTATATAAATACAGCATTGTTGGTTAATTCACAGACACACAGAACACACAACTCTGTCTGAAGAAATAAAAATGGTCCTGGCGAAAATGTTTATATGATCATGAATGTTCATGGGTTATGAGACCCTCCTCCTGGAATTGACACGTCCAACACTGGTGATGCTACTTTTGCGGGACAGAACGGGTGTCGGGGAGGTGGGCGACGTCTCACTGGGGCAGCCGTGTTGGAGAAGAATCTCAGCACACTCTTTGCTGCCGGCTTGGCGTGCCAACGTCAGTGCGGTTCTACCTTGCGGATCCTTTGACTTCACATCACTGCCATACTGTTGAGAACAATTAAGCAAAAAAAAAAAACACAAACATTAGAAATGTGCAAACAATGCAATCCTGAAAGTGCAAGAGTTAAAAGGAGTGATTCACCAAAAATAACATTTACCCAACCTCAGGCCATCCACAGATTTTGAGAAATTTTGCATTAAATCACTTGCTCACAAATGGATCCTTTGCAGTGAATGGGTGCCGTCAGAATGAGAGTCCAAACAGCTGATAAAAACATCACAATAATCCACAAGAAATCCACACTCCATCCCATCACTTAAGACATTGTAAAGTGAAAAGCTACATGCGTGTGAAAAATCCATCAAGACGTTTTTATCTTTATCTAAAACATGAGTCCTTTATCCGTATTATTGCTTTCTCTAGTGAAAGAGTCATCTAATCTGGATCAGGAGTGAAATATGAACAGATGAAGCACAGTTAACAAACAAAACCAGTCCAGAACAGTTCGAAACAAATATTTTGGTGTGAGAGGACCATTATTGCATTATTATGGATTCATATTTTAGCCGGATTTGTTTCTTACAAACATGCAGATTTTTTCTTCACAAAACATGAACTAATGGACTGGAGTGGTATGGATTACTTGTGGATTTTTGTGATGTTGTTATCAGGACTCTCATTCTGACAGCACCCATTCACTGCAGAGGATCCATTGCTGAGCATTTCTCCAAGTCTGTTCTTACGAAGAAACAAGCTCATCTACAGCTTGGATGGTTTGAGGATGAGGACATTTTCAGCCAATTTCCATTTTTGGTTGAACTATTCCTTTAACTCAAAGAAACAGGCTCAATAACTCACCCAGACCAGCAGCTGCGTCATGACCACGTCGCCCAGCTGGCAGGCCGCATGTAAAGCGCTGTGCTGCTGCTGTGCTGCTCCCTCTGGTGGGACGTTGATCACTTCCTTGGTGCTGTGTGCGAGGAGCAGCAGAAGTCTGAGAAGGTCTCTGTCGATTACTGCTTTAAGCAACCAAGTCGACATTGTGTCCTCTGAACACTGAGCCGGCAAGGGCGTCACAAATGCCCGCTGTTCATATTTGGCACGGATCCACGACTCTCTCTGCTCTCTGAGACAAACACAAAGCAAAGGCCAAATTATTTTCATAGTGGCTAACTGCCATTATCTCTTTACACTGTCACGGTGAAGACTTTATGATTGCAATTTTGCATTACATTGCATTTGTGTGTTTTTGGTTAATGCTGCAAAAAAATCAATTTCAAAATCATCATCTTAAAACATAGGTCTGTGCATTAAGAAGCAAATTTGTTATTTTCAGAAAATGTATTTTGAATGTGTGTTTCTTCTGCCATTAGGAGGTTTGTAAACTTGCTTCAAGCAGAATGCATAATTTCTGGTCATTAGGACATTTTCAAGAAATGAATACTTTTATTAGACAAGGACACATTAAATTGATCAAAAGTGACAGTAAATAGATTCTAACATTGCAAAATATTTCTTGTGATGCTTCTATTTAACCTTCTACTCAAAGTGTCCTTAAAAATGTATAAGGGGTTCCACAAAAATATGATAAAATATTATAAACAGAACCAGCACAATGAAGACTGGAGTAATGATGTTGAAAATTCAGCTTTGCATCACAGGAATAAATTGCATTTTAAAATATATTAAAATACAAAACAGTTATATTAATTTGTGATAATATTTCACAATATTGCCATTTTGTTGGGTATAGAAGACTTCATTCAAAAACATTGAAAAAAAATCTTACCAACTCCAAACCTTTGCAGTGCATTTATTTATTTATTTTATTTTAACAAGCAAATTTGCAGCATATGTGTGTTTTATTTAGCTGTGCATGCTTCATTTCTTTCTGCTCTTCTTTGTGCCTCTGTAAACCAAAAATGACTGAACCACTTTCCACTATGACATTTCTTTACATTTAGTGAGCTAACCTTGTTGCCTCAGGTGTCAACTTTTGGCGCCCTTGGGTGCAGGTCTCCCAAATGTTGTTGGCCGTATGGTTGCCTATAGCCGAAAGCACTTTTGTGAGTTCACTGGGCCAGTCGTCCAGGTCTAGTGAGCGCACGCGGGACAGGTGCGTCCCCAGGTTCCGGTGTATCCCAGAACACTCGATGCAGATTAGAGCACCAAGATTAAGACTCGCCCATGTTGGATCTGCAAGGAGACCATCATTTTTTCATATACTGAACAATGACAGAGATCTCAACATACAGTACTTTTTGTTGTTTACATTTTCAATTCAAGGCATTATTTCAGGACAGCACTTACTTGGTGCTCCACAGTCCACACAGAGGTCGTTCCCTTTGGCATTTCGAATGGCCTGCAGGGCAACAGCTTCACTTTGGCTGTTCCTTCGAGCCTGGGAGTTGAAAAGTAAGTCTATTACTTTGTAATATTACAGGGCAATCTGTTTATATGTATAGCCTAACATGATTTATGCATGTAGGATGAATCGGCGTCATTTTTGGTCCGGAAACAAATCAAATGAACAAATTATTGCCCTTTTATTTGAAAATGTTAAAAAATAATTCAAACAAAAAATGAAAATATGCAGAAAATGTACTCAACTTCAGGCAATCCAAGATGTAGAGAAGTTTTTTTCCTCGTTAGAACAGATTTGTAGAAATGTAGCATTACATCACTTGCTCACCAATGGATGTGAATGGGTGCCATCAGAATGAGAGTCTAAACAGCTGATAAAAGCACCACAGATATTCACAAGCAATCCACACGACTCCAGTCCATCAATGAATGTCTTGTGAAGTGAAAAGCTTTGTGTTTGTAAGAAACTAAATTTTTTTCTGGTGAAAAAGTAATCTCATCTGAATCAGGAGAAGAAAAATTCAAGGACTGTTCACAAGCGAAAACTGCTCTAATGGACTGCAGTCGTGTGGATTACTTTGGATTACTGTGATGTTTTTATCAGCTGATTAGACTCTCATTCTGACGGCACCCATTCACTGCAGAGGATCCACTGGTGAGCGAGTGATGCATTGCAATATTTCTCCAAATGAAACAAGCTCATGTACATCTTGGATAACTTGAGGGTGAGTAAATGTTCCCCAAATGATCATTTTAGGGTTAACTATTCCTTTATACAGACTTTCCATAAAAAAAGTTCATGGACCTTTTGATGCATATTGCACATAAGTGTTCTCAAAAGCATATAAACGTTTGTGCAGCAAATGTTTGTCAGGCTGATAAAGAGCAGATACATTTTTAATGCCCTCTTTACCTTATTTCTGCTCTCACAGCTCTGTAGACTTGCAAGGATCTGGCTTTCGATGGCCTGAACCCAGGCATCCCTGTCCTCTTGACTTTGGGCTTCGAAATGCCAGCTCTGTCCTGTGCTGGATATGATGATGAAGTCTGCGCTCTCCTCCTCTGTTTGGGCGAGAGCAACAGTTATTTACACGAGAGGAAGGGATCAATGAAAACACCCATTGTGTCCTCGGCCTAATGTATCGTCTCAGTATAATTATGTGTTTGAGAGAGACAGGAACATGGACAGAAACACTCAGACCCATTTGCTGTAATCTAATGATGTGACAAGAGATGGACATGGACACATACTGCAAGACGGAGTCAGCTCAGCCACTCGTTTCATACATCCACATTACCTGTTTTGTTAATGTTTCTCAAGCTACCAAAGCTTTTTAATTTCCACATTTTGCGCTTGGCTTGCGGTGCAAGAAATTAGTCCAGGGCGGCAGAGGATAAGAGGAAAGAAAGGAAGAAAAGACAGAGGAAAGAAAAAAGCAAAAGGACCTTAAAGGAAGCAATTGATCATGCCCACATTGGAAAAGAGAGGAAAGCATATTCACCATAGTAGTAATAATGATTGCTTTATCGATGAAACTGAATCATTGCGGTGTCTGGTAATCTTTCATAAATCTGATCTCTTACCCTCGGCCTGCCCAGCCGCTGCGTCTCCTTTCAAGTTAATACTTCTGTTTCGTTTTTTCTTCTTCCGGTCAGTCATTGGAGAAGACAGGATCTGGTCTTTTCCTAAAGGAGGGCTTGTAGCCCCCTCAATGCTCGAGTCTGTTAAGAAGACGATACAAAAAAAGATGCCAGAAATTTCAAAACATTTCCTGCATAAGGTTTGTAACCATTCTGATGATAAGTCCACACCTAAAATACAATCACATTTGTATTAATTATTTTGAGTATTTTTAATTATAATAACATCAATACAATAGCATTTTATAAAAAAATATATATAATATTATTCATAAGGTATATTTCACTTTTTTTGGTAATAAATCACATTAACAGTATAAAACACACACATTAACACTGAATATAACTAATAAAACTAAGTTTTCCTGTAGCTCAATTGGTAGAGTATTGTGCTATCAAGCGCAAGGTTGGGGGTTGGATTTCCTGGGAACACATGATAGGTAATAAATTGATAGCTTGAATGCACTGTAAGTCGCTTTGGATAAAAGCATCTGTTAAATGCATACATTTAATTGAATTTTAATTTAAAACTAATGCTGGCAGTCATCAACCTCTGTATTTAACTAAATATTTTGGTACAAAAATTGGCGTAAATGTCATTGAGTAATATATGACTATTATTGATCTGAATATATGAACCAACAACTGAATATTGGAAATAAAGTGCCGATGAGCTACTGTCATTATCCAGTTAGTAGCTACTTTTAAAGGAATAGTTCACCCAAAAATGATCATTTTGTCATCATTTACTTACCCTCATGTGTAATCTGTATACATTTCTTTCTTAAGTTGAACACAAAAGAAGATATTTTGAAGAACCAAACAGTTGTTGGTCCCTATTGACTTTCATATTAGGGAAAGAAATACTGTGTAAGTCAATGGGGACCTACTATTTGATTACCAGCATTCTTCTAAACATCAGAAAGAAACCCATACAGGTTTTCATTCCTTTAACTAGTTATTCTTCAACACTGTTATGGAAAGAATGAGTAGAAACCATAAACAAAATATTTACGTACCCACACTGAAGCCTTTATTAGACACAGATGACGGGCAACGTTTCACCTTCTGATCATTATGAAAGGACAAACCACTTCTTGACGCCTCTTCTACAGTCAGAAGATTTGCTAAGAAAAAAAAAAATCATGGCATTGAGAAATCTTTCAAATTGCTTTATTTGTGATGGAATAGAGAGAGAGAGAGAGAGAGAGAGAGTTTTGTATTTACATGTAGCTCCCCCTTCGGATGACTGCTTGTCTTTACTGAGTCCATTTACACCGGGCGCAGGGACGAGAGTAGGGCCAGGGGACGGTCCACCGGGAGTAGCTGCGCGATGAAGACGCTTTCCTGGCACCTTCACTGTAACTCGCAATAAGTCCATCTCCTTACCTTGAGCATTCTGCAAAAACTCCTACAATCAGCAAAATACATATATACTTTGAGCATCAGTTACACAATCCAGAATACCCTGGTTCTTTTCTACAGCCAAAAATAGCACAACATAAAAGCTTTGGGTTTTGAAATGGTTTTATAAATACTATAATGCAAAATGATGCAAGTAACATTGATCTTTTAAAAAAATAAAACGAAAGAAACAAAAACAAACCTAGGTCACCGGAGTAATATTTCATAACATTTTCTGTTTAATGTTTAATGATTTAATGAGTTTAATGATTACAACAAAAATAAATCCACACCCAAAATATAATTATATTATAGATTTCTATAATAGAATAATAATATATTATAGAGTATTTTCCAATTTTACTTTTTAAGGCAGTTCAACTTGATGTAATAACTAAAACTGAAATAAAAATGTATAATATAAAATAATAATATAATAACAATATTATTAAATAATTATTAAAAATATGAAATAATAACATTTAATAATAAATAATTTAAATAGAAAAAAATACACTACGTGCAACTAATAAAGCTAATAAGAAATGTGATTATATAAACGGAAGCGTACAGGAAGCATGTAGTGCTCTGTAAACAGAAAACCGTATGAACTGCAAAGCAGCCTTACTCACATTCATATTTGAATGATACATAAGCATGCCGTTGTTTGACAGCGTCACATACTTCTTCTTCCACTCCTTATTTAAAGAGCGTTCACTGCGTTTCCACAAAGTCCCCTAATATAGAAAAGGCATGAATGTTTTTTTTAGAATGCAATGAGATTCAGACATTTTAAAGGGTCTTCTACACGTCCAAAAACGTTTCTGGGTCTGCACAGAATTCAGTGCCGACATCTTACACATACCTGTTTAATAGGAACTGATCGACTGCTCGTGTCACTTCTGCTATCAGAAGCTCTTTTTTCAGAGTCACTCCCGCGACGGTTCTTAAATAACAGACATAGTTAAATAAAGTACAGATGAGAAGGAAGGTGAAACACAAAGGAAGGAAACAGATATGACTCATGAGATGAGGTGAATTTCAGAGTGACAATGAGAGTTCACATACAGAAACTAGGACTAAAGATGTAGTCATGCTTCTGCTTTATTGTAAAGCATTTAAAGGTGATGTGTGAAATTTCTGCACCAAAAAGAAACCAATGACTGTTTTTGAACAGGTTTCCCATTTAACTTAAAAAATGACATGCATCACCTCTGATATATCATTCAAATTTAAGTCCAATTGTATTTTAAAATATGAAAGACGGTATATGCAATTTTCTGTACAGTTTCACTGGTGTTGCACAAAATCTACCTGGCAAGTGTCACACGTATGATCTGTTTTGGTTTAGGTTTCTGTGTTTCCGTTCTCCTGCCTGGTTTGTTTCAGTGGTTTTTGATCAATTAGCTCCACGCCTGTTTCAGTTCTCCCATTTAAGGCACGCGATGCAGGACTAGGCCAATAACAATCTTTTATTATGACCCACTAAGCAAACACAAGGAATCGAACTGGGGTAGCACAACAAGTAGACCAAAATAATAGCAGACAAAGGACCAAAGCAAAACACAGAACTTAAATTGAGAACTGAAACAGGTGTGGAGCCAATCAATCAAAAACCATGAAAACAAACAAGGCAGGAGAACGGAAACACAGAAAACTGAACCTAAACAGATCATACATGCGACAGCAAGATTTGATGCTCTCTGTAATGAGCTCAAAGAACTAACCGCAAATAAAGATGTCCGTCGTCGGGGAAGAATTCTTTGCGAGGCCCCGTCTCCACTTGCCCCACCCCGTATGTCTTTGTGACTTATCACAGGGGTAGAAGGCAAAGAGGAGGGGTAATCACTACTCTGACCCCCATTACTGGCCTAAGAGAGGATGATGGGATGGAGACAAGAATGAGACAGAAGTTGTAATGGTGAATGTTGATGGAGACAAGAAAAGTTTCACAATCACACAAAACAGTCAAAAACATGTAAAATTGTGCGATGCATTGGTCTGAAAATTTAATTGAATACACTTAAAAGTGTAATAATTTATAATCGATCTATAATTGAATATAACTTTAATTTCTTGTCCTAGAAAGTTATTTGAATTATTATTATTATGTAATTAAAATGAGTACAATTATCATACCATAGCAATAAACGAAAATTCAGCCAAACTGTGACTAAATATCAGATTTTCAGCATAGCATATATAATTAAGCAAATAATATTTAATGAATCTGATCAGAACATTTTGTCAAAGCAAATTTGCAAAACCATCACGGTTTTAATTAAAATACTTCACAAAAATTATAATAAAGTGTCAGTCTCAAAGAAACGTCCAGGTCATATTTAAAAAATAAATAAATAAATGTAACAGAAAATATTAACTTATGTTTAAGATATATATTAAGATATATATATAATTCATTACATAAATTTAAGTGTATGATTTAATTTATTATTTACATTTTTTTTTACATTTACATATTTTTGCATTACATTAATGACAATTAGAATTTTCCCCCCACATTTAGAACTGAAAGAAAGGAGAAAGAGACCCAAACATTTTTGACAGCTTTCATGAGATTCGTCCAAGCATCAGACAGACTCATGAGGCCTGAGATACCTGTCCGGGCCCTGACACTGGAGTCGAGGCCCCTGAGTGACTCGGAGAGTTTGGGAGGGATTTACAGGAGGCCAGAAGGGCGGCTTGCTTCTTGGCAGCGACAATCTTGTGAGTCACTAAGTGGGAAACAAGATTGCCCAATAAACACTTGCATCCTGTTCAAAAGAATTGTGCCATTTTAGCCCTATTTTGAGATGAAACTCACTTTCATTAAATACTCTGTCCACGTTAAGACCATATGTGGCACAGGTCTCAAAATAAGTGCAGCGACGCACATCTATACATAGCTGCTGGACTCTCTTGTCCTCAATCACACGGGCATTAGTGCTACTAATCTTATCTGCAGGAATAAAGACAAATATAGAGTTTGTACGTACTGTAATGTCATATCGCTCAATATATCACCCCGAAACCAAGACAAAAGCTCTTACCTTGCGTTCCAACTGCTATAATAGGGATTTCTGCTATGTTACGATGTGCGCTTAGCTCACTGTAGTTCTTGTACACTTCCTGGAAACTTGCTTCATTTTCCAGACTAAAAACTAGGATGACGCCATCCAGCCAGTTGCAGATCTACAATCACAAATTAGGAATGAAAAAGATGGAAAGAGGGAATAGCTTTTTAAGGAATAGAAATGAAAATTTGCTGAAAGTTAATCACCCTCGGATTTGGAGAAATGTAGCATTCGTTATAGCCAGAAGTTATGGTTTAAAGTTTAAAAGCCTTAACGATGGATTTGTTTCTTATAAACGTGTAGTATTTTGGTTCGCAAGATGTTCATTGATGGACTGCAGTCATGTGGATTACTTGTGGATTATTGTGATGTTTTTAATATCAGTTTTTTGGACTCTTTTTCTGACGGCACCCATTCACTACAAGAGGACCCTTTGGTGAACAAGAGATCTAATGCTAAATATCTCCAAATCTATTCTGACAAAGATGAATAAACTCCTCTGTATATTGGATGGTTTAAGGTTGAGGGAATTTTCAGCAGATATTTTGGGGTGAACTATTCCTTTAAAGCAGAATACACTACTGTTCAAAAGTTTGAGGTCATTAAAGAATCCAGAATTTATTAAATTTTGTTTTATAAAAGTTTCTACAAAAAGGATTAAGCAGCTGTTTTCAAAGTTGACAATAATAAGATATGTTACTTGAGCAGCAAATCAGCATATGTGACCCTAGACACAAAACCATTCTTAAGTGTCCATTTTTTCAAAATTGAGATTTATACATCATCTGTAAGCTGAATAAATAAGCTTTATTTTTTTTTATTAGGATCAGACATTATTTGGCTGAGATACAATCTGGAATATGAGAGTGCAAAAAAATCTAAATACAGAGAAAATTGCTTTGGAGTTGGTCCAAATGAATTCTTAGCATGCATATTACTAATCAAAAATTGAGTTTTGATATATTTACGGTAGGAAATTTAAAAAATATCTGCACGAAGCATGATCTTTATTTAATATCCTAATGATTTTGGGCATAAAAGAAGAATCTATAATTTTGACCCATACAATGTTTTTTTGGCTATTGCTAAAAATATACCCCAGCGACTTTTCATTTTTAATTAAAATTTTTATTGGAATCACAGGAATAATTCACATTTTAAAATATATTAAAATAAAAAACTGTTATTTTCACTTGTAATAGTGTTCTACAATATAACTGTTTTTACTTTATTTTTGATTAAATAAATGCAGCCTTGATGAATCTGACTTCTTTCAAAAACTTGTTTTTTTAAGTTACTGAATCCAAACTTTTGAATGCAAGTAAAAGTTTATCTGTTTCAAACTTGTGTGTTTTCATCTTTAGGCCCCAGAATATACTCTACATGAATATGTACATTCTTGTTACGCAAACTCAATTTTGGGCATTCAAAATGTGTCAGAAACAATTCATAACAAAACATAAGAATGCAGAATTCTTAATATTTCCTGTATTTGCTGTTACGTAATTGCAAAATTTCTTCTTTGGTTTCTAGTTAAGCGCATCTGGTTTAATGGGCCAGACAACTTGCTGGTGGTTTGCTACCGCCACACTACTGTTAAGTATATAAAAAAAAAAAGAGTAAGATCCTAATTTAGCCATATATTTACTGTCTTGCATCCTGTGTTTCTGTCTGAAGTGAACTTTGCAGAAATGAACACACCTGTGCACTTGGTGGGCCAGATTCCTCTCGGATCAGCAGTAAATGATTCTGTCCCTCCACCAGCACCTCTTTTTTATACCTTCCACCTTCCAGAGAAGAAAAAAAAAAGCGAAAGAGAAGATAACAATAATGCACCTAAACGGTTAAAATGACAGTCCTCCTAGCACAGATGAGAAAAAACAAAGTTCTCACCCTCATGCGACTCAAGTGGAAGATAACTTCCTGTGATGAATCTGTTTACCAGAGCAGATTTTCCACTGCGAAGGCTACCCAGAACCACCTGAATGCGGCAGAAACATAATATTCTTACTCCACAAAACAAAAATGACATTGTTTAGATCTCATCTGAAACTCCTAAGGACACATTTAAGACTACTATGGTCTTTTCTCATGAGAAGCATAAGCAGGATTTAAGCAAAAGTCTCCTGTTATCCTCTTTTAATTTTGTTGGTGTTTAGAAGAAAAATTTTGGATTTGAAAGAGATCTAATCAGATTTTTTTTCCCCTAGAGGCAACTCAACAATATGACTAAAATTAAAAAGAAATATTTTTAGTGCACTTAACAAACTGAAATATTGTTTTCATAGATGTATGCCTAAAATGGTTGTTTTTATGCTTAAAAAATAAATAAGTGTTGTTCTCACCAATCGCAGTTCTGGAATAGCACGAGTTAGGGTCCATTCCTGGCTATTGGCACATGATGCTGAAAAACAAACAAAAAACAAGTCAAAGTTAAGTCATAATTTCAAATCAATGACAAAAACACCTCTTCCCTATGCTATGACAATGCAGTGTGTTTGGGAGGCTTTTAATGTGTTGCAATGTGGTTTCTAAGTGGTTTTGGGTGGTTTCCAAAGTAAAAAAACATCTGTCTCCAAGTTGTATATTCGATATTTAAAAGGTTGACCCCATTTGACTAAAGTATTGGGGTTAGTTTTACCTGCAGTCACCAAACTCATTGTCATGAAGCCAGACAACTTTCTATACTATAATCATTAGCTCTGCCCAACAGGAAATAGGCTATTTTGCATTGAATTTGGATTATTTTTTTGAACATTCATGTGATCATCACCAAACTAAGTCAACATTGCAGCAAAACATTGAAACAGATTTTTGACATCTCAAAAGGTGTTCCACTGTCATGGTATTAAACCAATGACAAAAAGAAGGTGAACAGGACGAGTCTCATACCCAAGTGCAGATCAATTTAGGGTTCTATACTTGGTCTTATTCTGGTCTGCATTGGACGTGCTTAGCAAGCACCACTAATAAAAGTACAACAGAAAAATAGATGAATGAATCATATAACAGAAAATGCAATGGGATATGTGCTGGTTTATGAATATTATGCATTTCTGTTTTTTCCAAAAAAAGATCTCTCATATCGATCTATGGTTTAAATACCCTCGTTCTGACCCTTAATGTCAGTGACGTGAAACTTCAGATGACTCACTTACAGGAAGAGCGAGTTTGACATGATTTTATAATTACACGGTGATCACAACACTCACTGAGCAGCAGGATTAATGACCTTGTCACGTCACGTCTCACCACATTATTTTTCGTGACTATCAAAGTCAGGTCAGGCCCAAGGCAGCGTTCTGATTCCAACACAAATCTGTGTCCATTTAAACACAGGTCAGGCGTTGCCCTTCTGTTGCACATTTCTATGCTGCATCGAAGTGCATTTTGATTACACCATAGCCTCGGATGATGGTTCATCTGGAGGTGTTATAAATCTCTGAAAATTCACAGGGCGTGAAGGACTGCAGGTGTATCTGTGCAGCAGCGAGCATGGAGCTCCCACACCCCTCTCTGCTTTATATTGGAAGTCTTAGCACACGCTCACTATTTTTCATCAGCGGTTCAGACCCGGCGCCCAGTGATAGTCGGGAATGTCACCAAATTTTTTTGTGTGCTTTCACAGCTGTGGGTGCATCAAGTGGTGGATGAGATGCTTTTGTTCGGTGCGATACACCCTTGTGACCGGCGTGGACTGATTAAAGCATCTCATGATGCACAGATGCAGGAGTTCACAGCTTACGCTCTGAGTTGGCACTTGTGTCGTTTGCAGTTTCCTCTCTCACGCGCCACCCACGACACAGCGGAAGAGGTTTAACCCCCTCCGAATTCAGCGCAGTTCTATGAGGTCATTGTACGGCAGGGCACATCAGGAGTCAAGCCAGTGCGGTTAGACAGTGCCATCCTTATGTGCAATATACCACATGCCACCCCCTCCATCTAAACGGACTCTCTATGTGTCAAATTCTAAAGCTGGTATCTCTCGTTTTCAAAAGGACCCCTCCTAGCATACCCTCACTCCCATTCATTTCATCTGTAGCTCACTCCCTGGCATAACGCAGCCACACAACAGGCAACTCTCTCAGCCCTCCCTGTTGCCATGACAACCCCACTTCCAGCCGCTGCTTCAGTTTAGTCGGAGAACGCATACGTAAATATTTTGTGTGCGCATGCGTTGTGTGTACAGACACATCAATCCTTTTGCTCGTAGGACCACACTCCCCTATACTGAGTTGTGCAATTGAGCAATTACCAATTCTCCCTTAATCAAATGAGGAGCCTAATTATCAAATCTATATTGTTGAGAAATATAGACGATGTTTGAAATTAATCATTTGTTAAACAAGCTCTGCATATAAATGAGTTGAAGGCATCTCTGCAACATTAGAAGCCAAACCAGCTTACTTTGCTCGGGTGGGTTTGAAATGCATGTGGCAAAAGTGAAGCTTATTCATCCAGCTTCCTGTGGATTCAGATAATGCCTGCGTCTAAAACCAATGCTTCACCTCCAGTTTAGAGCACTAAAATCCATGGCTGGATATGGTTTGAAATTTAACCAGGCTGGTGATGAAAGGATTGAAGCTTCCGTGAAAGAATGAGATCAGAATACAAGAAGTGGGTGGAACATCAAAGATGGGATTAGGATGTTGGGCAAAATGATGATGCCTGTGGCATGGGTATTATCAAATTTGTTTCCCATTCCATTTTTTCCAGTGCAGAAACAGAAACAGTAGGGGGTGGCTATAGAGAAAAGGCTTGGATGCTTTCAGTGTCTTAAATCTACATCCCTAGGCATTAGAATTAATAAAACCAGAATTCCCCTAAATGTGTGTGTATAGACTTCCACATGTCAGTTTTTAAAATTAATGTGAACTTAAACAAGATGATATATATATATATATATATATATATATATATATATCTTCTTATATATCAACTATATTAGCTGAATAAAAAAAATCAAAAGTGTCATCAGTCCTCATGCCATTCCAAACCTGTATGTCTTTCTTTCTTCCTTGGAATACAAATTATGTTTTTAAAAAATAATTTTTCCAGACAATAAAAATCAGTGGGGTCCAATATTGTTTTAGAATCGTTCACTGCATAGATAAAAATGTTTGTTTTTTTTAATATCTCCTTTTGTGTTCCACAGAAGAAATAAAGTAATTTGGTTTTCAGAATTGCACCATTTTGGGGTGAACAATCCTTTTAATGTAAATGTAGCATTTAGAAAACTTGCAGATGCATTTCAGACATCCATAGGAAGTCCTCATTTACAAAAGGTGAAACAATCCTACTTCTGCTTATCTGAGTTTCTGAGCTGTGTATGGATGAGTAAGTCTTGTTCTCCTACCTTCTTCCTCACTGGATTCCCTCTGAATGGTGCTATAGACCGGGGTCACAATGGTTGCACTGGTTGCAACTTGAGTGCTCTTGGTAAAAATGCCACTAATGAATCTTAGCATCTTGCGGTCACGTGCTGAAGCCCCCTGGGACTGAGCTGTTCTAAAGTCTGTCACCATTTGACCACCTTTGCACTTCAGGAGGTCCTCAGACAGACAGTTCAGGTCACTGTTGTCCAAGGTGCGACTCTTTCCTTTGCGTTGAGGCTTGCTAATCAAGGCGACAGGGGTCGGAAGAGATGTAGATCCCACCTTTAATCTCTCAGCTCGAGGGCTTTGGGTTCGCATGGCTATGATGTCCCCTTCAGTGGGCGTCTTCATCCCAACAGCCCCTTTGAGGTCTTCATCGCAAGGTTTCACTTCACTTACAGCCCACGATGCCCGAAAAGATCCAGGAGTCGGGCTGTTTGGGGACTGGATCCTGGTCCGACTGTCCTTACGGTCAAGGCTCTTGGAGGAGGCATGGATGTTCTCTCTGGACTCCTTGAATTCACGGCCACCGCTGTGAGCTTTAAGGAGTGACACGGGCCGCTGGGTCGCACGGACTGGGATGTCACCAAGATGCCTGGCTACATCTCGGGGGAAAGAGGTTTGAGGCATTCCAGTATATTCTCTGGCTCTTCCATTTTCTGTGGAGGGTGAGATCATTGATTTTTGGGGATGAACACCATCTGCAAAAAGTGCCTTGTCCTCCCTTGGGCTTTGGAGTATTTCCTGTTCCACTGAGAATTTGACAGATTCTCCAGCTTCCAGCTCAACAGCCTCACCCATTTTCTGCTGTTCCTGGCCCTCATTATTGGACCCAGCATGCTTGAGATGTTTCGCTCCATCAGAACTGTACACTGCTCCCCCCAAAGCCGGCCTGGACCTCTCCAGCTCATTCTCCTCAGTGGTTTCTACCTTCACCAGTGTGAGGGAGATAAGGTAGGTGGTTTTTGACTGTGACGTCCCGGTTCGGTTCATGTGGTCCAGAATTTCTCGACAGTCCAAGGACAGAAAATCAATTCAAAGAGTCAAATGATCTTGTTCAATGTCTTCCAAAGCAGAAAGAAATCACAGGAAGAGACAATTCAGGCAAGTATGTCAAAAAGAAGTGAACCGTGACCTCGTTCCCTAGAGTGGGAAAAAATGTTGCTAATGTCCTTTGTGCTCTTTCACAGCTTCATGTTTCTTCCCAGACTTCATTCTCTTCTTTTTGCTGTCCTCTCACACCTATTTTAAGCATGCAGACATGTGCCCACCTCTCCACACCTGCATGAAAAGCAAGCTCGTGATTCCATTGACTACGTTCAACAAGAGGCAGGTTCGAAGGCAAAAATGAAAATACACGAGAAAGAAACCAGACTGAAAATTCCTTCAAGGACAACAAAGAGTAAAATTACATCTGGGAGACATGCAGAACTAGTAACCTCAGATCAAGGCACATCGTTTCACCAACCTGCTCCACGGCGTGCGCAGGAGACGCTGACAGAAGAGTCAAACTGGGGAGTCAGTCTACATGCCACATGGATCGGTGCAAACGTTCATGGCAAATCCACAGAGAGAGATCCCAGTGTCCCCATACAGAATCTATCCATCACGCCTCCAGTGAACGGTGCGTCAAGCAGTCTGGGATGCCAATAAAGCAGACATGCATGACAATCATGCTTCGTTCGAGAGAGGAAGCTGCATCTCACGCCAAAGGTTTAGACGAGTCACGTATCATGAACAAGGGTCCCTCAGATCTCTCCAGTGGAAGGTCTTCTTCAAACCAACGCAGAACGGCACCATGCAGGAATACCCTGCTCTCTCCATCTCCTGCTTCTCTCTCTCTCTCTCTCTCTCTCTCTCTCTGCCCTTGTCACCAGTCAGACAGCTCCCAGCCCCTGCTTTCCACAGCCTACTACCCCCTCCTCTTGCTCTCACTCCCTCCCTCTCTTGCGTTCTCCCTCTATTTTCTCTCGCTTGCACACTCTCTCTTGCTTAAAAAGCAAGAATCAGTGATGTGTTGAGGAATAAAGACAGACTGTAAAGCTTGCAAAGGTTCTGACAGGGAAAGAGATTCAACCGCACAAGAAAAAACAAAACAAATATGTGGTTACGTGCAAAGCTAATCGAGACTGACACATCAATCAAGCAAATTTTGCACCAGTGCCGTATCAGGCAGCAATGTGCCACATATTACAGTCACAGTCAGTACAGTGATTCAGGAGCCGCCGTGTCCCCCCACCTTTTCTTTCCTAGACACTGAGCTTGCTTGTTACCAAGGTATTCTGAGGCTAAACTCCTCCTCCTGCATGCACTGATTCCATCTAGTCTCTGGCTCCCATTCGCTATCTCCATATCTTACCCCCTGCTCTGTGCACTCACGTCCTTGCCAAGGTGTGTATGAATGAGTAAGTGATTATGTGAAGGCATGCAATATTATTGACATATTTATTGACTTATCTGTTTGTCAAGTGGGCTTGATTAAATTGTACATTGAGTAAATACTACACTCAAATTGATTCAAAACACTATCAGAAAAAAGGTACAACAGCTGTCTCTGATGCAGAATCCTTTCAAAAGGTACTAATACGTATGTACCATTTAGATACCAATATGTACACCTTAGGTACTAATATGTACCTTTAAGATACTAATATGATACCTTTTTTCTGAGAGTGTAGCATGGATGAGAGTAAAAAAAAAAAAAGCTGTTCTATGCAAGACTATTTGGATGTCTGGAGAGAAATAAAAAAGACATCACCCCATTTCAATTATATAAGAAATAATCTTGTAGAGGAAGGAGTTGTCTTTTTATTCACAGCCGTATTGAGTTTACGAATCAATAATATATGCTATTGATTGCTATCTATCATGAAGACAGATGTCATATAAAACACAATTCAGTTTAGGAAGATGACATTCAGGTATTTGTTTGAATGTCTCTCAATTTATTTTCTTTTTATTGATCTGCTTCTTTAATGATTAGTGGATTAGTCACTATTACTATCGCTCATAGTTAAGGTTAAGGATTAAAAAAAAAACTCTTAAAGGGACAGTTCACCCAAAATTCTCTACTGAGATGAAAATACAAAAAGCACTGCTTTGTTTATATATAGTATTGTTCTGCTAACTATACAATTTCACAGTAGACATCTCTGTTTTGGAGATCTCACACTCATAAATATATTTCCCCCTTTCTCTTTCTTCCCTAGTTCACTGTTATTCTGCCTATTTCCCACTCTCTTGGCTCCCTGCAGTAAGCAACATTTAAATGTGTCAGTCCTATTCTCAAATCCCTATGCTCAGAAGCCCACAGCAATGACTTCCCCTTTACCGTTTCCTTCACTTTTATTTTATTCCCACCAAGCATAATTTGAATCATCATATGACTATGTGGGCTACATAAATCAAATCCAAAGAGCATCCTCTTGTTTTTTCACTACTTGATTTGATCTGTTCAGCAGTTTTCGGCAGAGACATCATTAGTGATGCTGGTTACTGCAAGTGATCAAATGGAAAACAATAAAATGGTTTCTATATGATAGAATAAATATCATAAGCAACCAAAATACCTCAGAGACCACCCAGAATATCTTAAAATCACTGTGCCAAGTTTTACATACAGTACTGCAAATATCTTGTTTTAATTTAAGTTCTGGCTTATAGAAAAATAAGGTGTGAGATTGTGCTCATAAAGTCTTCATATTGTGACGGATGCATAAAACGCTTACTAGAGGAAGTGCGAGAAGGAAGTAAAGTACCATCAAACACTATATTAAAGACGCATTAGTCAGTGACACCATATGTTCTGACCTTAAAATATACACATGTCAATGCTTACAGCTAACACAGTATATAAATGTTTATAAATGTATAAAAGTTTATAACTGAACTTTATGTCCTGCTCGATCGATGCCAGATTAAATCAAATCAGACAACACATTTCCCCAAACAAAACAAAAAAGAGTGTAATCTTGTGGAACTAAAAATAATTAGGTCAGATACTAAGTATAAGAGTAGCACTCAATAGACAGGTGGTGCCTCAGATGGAGAGGATGTGGCTTTCGTGGGCAGCAAGAGAGCGTCAGACAGGAAATGGACGAGCACTTCGTGTTCAACATCTTGCCAGCATGACGACGTCTCTAAGATGGTGCTAATGTTTCAACCTGGGCCTCTTTAAATTAACATCCACGATTCTGATTCTACATCCGGACTGTAGTAGTAACGGTTCATCATCACAGACTAATGGAGGAGCATGTGCATTTGGAGACTCCGCTGGATGTATAATTCAATATAACAAGACTTAAAACATTTATGTTCCTTTTTATCTGTCTGCCTTCTCGAAAATATACATTTGGGACATTTTATAATATGACATTATTACGAAACTCAAGATAATGAATATAATACTGGAAAAAAATAGCAATAGCAGTCGAAAGCCTAATTCCTCGCAAATTGTGCATTTTAACTTACACAAGGAGCTACGATTAGTAAACTTGTTTTCATCTGAGGATGATCTTGATATGAAATCAGAATAAAGTCGAACAGCGTGCAAATCTGTCTTGGTAAGTCCAGACCCCTAAAGACCCTAAAGTCAACATCACACCTCACAAAACGATATACGGGAATCTATCAGCAAGTGTTTTAGGGGACAAAATAAACATAACAGGCTCACCTTGAATGCTGTGTAGAAAGACCTTTAGTCCTGTCCTGAGCTGCTGGTCCTCAACCCTCTCCAACTGTTTGAGAAATTTGTTTATGGTCTTTTGCAAGCTTTCATGTCTTCTCACCTCAGCTCTAATTGCAGTCGAGTGTGTAACTTTATTTGTGCTATTCATATTTAGACCAATGTGACTGCTCAAAATGCATGGAGTTTCTCCAGTAACCCATCAGCATTTCCTGCCCGTTCTTTCATGTCAATGTCACGTACAGAAGCAGAAAGCTGTTCAGACTCTAGGTATGCAGCTCAGAGCAGAAGTAGTTTTGCTTGCATGAATTTCCTCTCTCTCTCTCTTTCTCTCTGAATTCACTTCCTGATTTTAAAAAGTGTCACCATCTCATAGGCTGCTTTCTTGCAAACAGGATTTTGTGGTAAATTCAAGGCAACGGTTACAAAAAATAATAAGACCTTTGGTTTCAAACTGCAAATAAGATTTCAAAAAGACATACTCATGTTTATTTTTAGATTTAGAGCTGCATTGGTAAAACCTCATTACAGATATGAGGGGAAAAAAACATATTATGATACCAATGATACAAACAGGTCTGTCAGACATTTTTCAGAAAGGTTATGTCAGGACAGATTGTTTCAATGTTATACATTTTAATTATATAATAATCAGTTAACAATCAATTAAGAGTTAGATATTTCTTTTCATTTTTATATTTCATATTATAGGCTATTTACTAGTATGTTTAGTATGAACACTTATTATGATTGTACAATAAGGGAAATTGGGCCTTACTGTAACATGCTGCTCGTCAGAAATGGGTATTTAAAAAAAATAAAAAATGTAAATTCGGGCACATTAATATCAGGGACAATATAAGTGTAACAAGTTTTATCATTATTATTTAACAATGACTTAATTTATTTTTTATAATAGGCTGTCTGTTATTGGTTTTAAGTTTTTTTTTCATATAATATGCTATAACGTGACAACTTATTCTATACAGTGTCAACATTTCACTTTATTTTGTACTAAATATTTTAATGTATGTTCCTAAATCAATTGACATTCAGAAATAAACCTATTCTGAGAAATAGTAACTGGAGTGAAATGTGTGACAGTTAGCCTCAGACCACCCTATACAACTCCATAAAACATAAAGTAATTTTTGTCGTTTATGGGAATTTCTCACATGAGATGTAAAACGTACCTAAATATACATTGATGGTGTCTTCAGGCATTCATAGTGTCTGATTCAGAATGTGGGCCTGTCTTTATCATCAGTACTCAATGCAGCATCTTGTGTCTCACACGACCGTGACGACAGAGGGCGGGACTGAAGTGTGACGTGGTTTGTTGCTACTCTGTTCAGCCAATGATGCTTAAGCAGCACACAAGCATCACTTCAGCGTTGTTTTGAATATCATTCAACAAGGTGCGAAGGGCGGATCGCTATTTACTGTAATCGTTCAGTCAGAACCCTCTATCTCAGTAAACATAGTATTATCCTCAAGCATTATAAACAAATTCACGTTAAGTATGAAAATGATCACTTTGTGTGCGATGAAATACTTGCCTTGTCTTTCATGAAGCATGCATGTTTGCGGACAGGCGGGCAAATTTACTGTGATACCGTCTCTAAACATGTCTTAATTTCTTTAAGATGCTTAAGGTTTTTAAATAACATGAGTATGACGGCTTCTGTGGGATAATTAACAACGAACTTGATACATTATGACAATGCACGTGTACTATTTGGTAGCAGAAAAGTTTACTTTCGCGATCGAGGACAAGGAATTATAATTATTTTATAAATATGTAAAATATATTATATAATTATATTATTTTTTATATTAATATGACATTATTTCAAACACTTCCTTCATTTAAAATAATAATTAAAATAAAACAAAAAAACATTGAGATAAGAAAGTGAAGTGTGGAACTGTGTTTTTTTCCCGCTGGCCTTCGATCTTTTTTTTTTTCTTTTTTTTTTTTTTTTGATTGAATATTTTGGACATCCCGTTCTGTTATTTGTTTATTCTTCATATGTTAGGGTTTTTTTTTTTTTTTTTTGTCAACCAAACTGTTCATGGCAAATATAAGGACATTCTCTATCCCATAGCGTCGAATTATATATATATATATATAGCCTTTATCTATATTATTACAATAATATAATAAACAAAGCACAAGCGCCAAGCGCGTGTCTGCCGGTAGAGGGTCTGCGCGGTTTCGATTGACGTCACCGGCTGGGTCAGTCCATAGACTGTATAAAAACCATAGACAGGATCAGCCCATAGATTCAGCAGTAGACGCTTCATTGGCTGCTCAACCTCACGTCAACGTCGCCGCCATATTGCTCCGGGCATTTCTCCATAACTCTCATATCGGTAAAAATAGGATTAGTGATGGAGGTCTTAAAGTTGTTGACTTTACCCTCTTTAACCATGTATTAAAAGTAAATTGGTTGAAAAGCTTTATTAAAAAATAGACTCAATTTTAGAACACATTACCTTTTTTTTTTTTTTTTTTTTAAGAAAACAAGAGTTATTGAATTTTTGCCACATAGCCCCTTCTCACTTGGTAAATTATCCATTAATTTAGCTAAATTTCACCAACAGGCTCCATTATCGTGGTTACTATTTAACAAAAATAAATTTTCACCTCACCGTTGTTTTATTTGGAATAATCAGAACATGGTTTACAGAAATAGGCCAAGTCATTATTTTATGAGAGATGGTATTTAAATAATATATTTTGTTAGTCAATTGATTGATAACAATGGTCAGCTTTGTTCCTTTTCAGAATTTTCCATGAAATTTGATTTTGGAGCTTCGTTAAAAGACTATAACACTGTATTTAATGCCATTGGTGTAGAAACTATTTTGAAAGGAGAGCAAACTTTTAATCCTATTTCTTTATGTAACAACTCTATCTTAGAAGAAAGGCTCTTTATTGTTGAGGACAAATTTAATAACCGCTTTGTTCGAAATCATATCAACAGAAAATGTATTCCCGTGTCTTCTTTTAAATGGAAAGCATTGTACAATGTTAATTGGAGTTTCGCTTGGTCTCTTCCACACAAATATGTATTAATAAACAAAATATAAAGTCACATTTAAAATATTAGGCTACATAGATGTTACCCTTGAAATAGTGTACTTAAGAAGTATATGCAAAATATTGGGGGAAAAAGTCCTTTCTGTGATATAGAAGAGACAATTGTGAAATGTGAATCTGACTGTGTGATTATTTTTTATTTTTGGAGTGAGATATGTACCTATCTTTCAGAAAAAAAAAATCTAAATTTTTATTAAGACATATTATTTTCTTTTATAAAAACTATAATTCTTGTATTCAATATACTGTTCATTTTTTATTATACTTGGCAAATTTTTTATTCACAAATGCAAATTTTGGGGTACGAACCCACTAGGCTACTGTCAATTTTTTGTTGTTGATTATAATTCTTAAGTTTTGTCTTTGAAGGCAATAAAAAACTAAATATCATTCAAAAGTCAAAATTCGCTGTCAGTGAATAATTTCCCATGAATGTAGCTCGTGTTATGTTATTATTTTTTAAGTTTACATTCGTCCTTTTGTTATTCTTGAGATATTTTGCCCTCTGAGTGTTCTTGATATTGTATAGTTTTGTTGTCGTTATAAAAAATATTTTGGAATTAATAATAATACAAATAAAACTCTAATATCGGGACAGAAGAAAACATACCTGGTGTTTATTATGTCTATTGTTTCAGCCATAGAGATGGGAACCGATTTCCGCGAATCAGTTCTTTCGAACTATTCTTGTCAAAGAATCAATTTAAAACGATTCAGTGATTCCTTTATTCCATCATGACCTACTTGCGTCATCATGGCATTCCGGTCTACAGTACATCCTTTAGAAACATTTCTGTTTGTAGGAACACATTTATGTTTACTATGTTTTATTTCAGTTTTAGTAACAAGAGTAGTTAATGGTAATTTCATGTGTATAAGTTCAATTTGTTGCAGCCGTGAATCCGTGATTCAATTATTGAAATACAATGATTCATAGAAAATGTTCGACTCATATGAACGATTCGTTCTTGAATCAGACATCGCCAGTGCTCAGTGCTCACCACAAGAGAAGAAGAACAGCTTCTAGCATCATCACAGCAGCGAAAAAAACATCTGTACAACATCATTTCATCTCACCGGTAAATGCCTGAAGACACAGCATGGTGTGTGGAGGATTTACGTGCTCGAAAAACGCCCTCTGTTCACTAAATGTAGTTTATATGGTGAGTCGCACATACATTTAGCTCAGCTAACGTTCGCCCGTTACCGTTAATCCCATATAAATACTTAAAACATTTAAATTCACTGTATCTCACATAATTTGTACTGAATTTAAGTCGTGTTATGAATATTTTACTGTATTTATATTTAATATAAACGTCTCTTGTAAGGTCATAGGTGATGTGGTCTTTGTTTTCTATCAGCTACGTTAGCAGTTTATCCTCATTCATTCATTTAGTTAAATAAAACCTTCTAGTTTTATGTTAATAAAGGAACAAGAAGATCGGTTTTAAAATGTTAATATTGAGATGTTTATATTGTGAATCTTCTAAATGATGTTTCGCCATCCAGTGCTGCGTTAACTGTCCTATGTTTGTGTAATCTGTTTTAATTTAATTTAACTTAACTTACTCTTTTTTCTCTAGGAATAAGTGTATTTCATAATTACGCTACTAAGTTACACATTGTATGTATTTTTGTCTATTTCACTATTAGTCTCGCGTAGCTAGTCCTTCAGAGACTATTTCACCATTAATTGTCTTGGAAGATATTTACATGGCAGCTTCATGTATACTATGTACAGTATCTGTTAAAACTCAAGTATCTTGTCAAATTAAGTATGCATGCTTGCTTAATATGATACATGCAGAACAGAGTAATATTTCATACTTCCATAATAATGCCTCTGACTCACACAAGTGATGAAAACACTGGGTTAAAAGTCATGGTGTCACAGTCTCACTTAGCCAAAAATAAAAGACACTCAGTCAGAGCTGTAAATGAGAAGATGTGTTGCTACAGTAAATGACTTTGTGTGGTGTAGTCTAGTGGTTAA
Organism: Carassius auratus; assembly: GCF_003368295.1. Lineage (NCBI taxonomy): Eukaryota > Metazoa > Chordata > Actinopteri > Cypriniformes > Cyprinidae > Carassius > Carassius auratus. The sequence goes on from NC_039265.1 coordinate 17,605,819, forward strand.
ATATATGTGCTACTAACCCAAAGGTTAACTTAAAACCCTTAAAGGTAATGAACTTTCACCTCGGGTTGTCAACAGGGACTGCTTTTGTCATGAGTGTGCTGTAAAATTATTGATTAAATATGGGTTTTACATGGAAAAGTCAGGGTCATCACCATTCGGGCCACTTTGTGGTGTGTTTGGTTTGGTTTTGGTTCACAATGTTCTCCATAATGCTGTAATCATACCCCTCATGCTGGCATTTAGGGAGGAACTGTGTGCACATTGTTCGGTCGGCTTTGGGTTTGACCTGTGATATGCTGCCCATGACAGTAATGCTGTTCGGTAAGGTTATGTTCAGACACATGTTGCTCTCTGGACCTACAATCTTTATCCTCCTGCCCTTTGCTTTGAGTCATATTAAATTAAATTAAATTAAATTAATGCATTGTTCTACCAATTGAGCTACAGGAACACTAGATTCCAGAAAAGCTCTTAAACTGTACATTAAATCTACTCACAGTTTAGCTTATAGAAATGATGTGTAATACACCTTTTATAAGTGTAACAGCGTGTGAATTGTGCTTTATGTCTCCTTTACAGTAGTTGAAATGAGTTTTAACCAAATGTAATGTGGTCATCTTTAGGCACTGCAAAATTCCCATCATGTTAACAACTGTAGAACAGTCAACATGAAATTAAAACTGGTCCTATTAACGTATTGTGAATGATTCATCAGTGCATCGTTCATCTTGTTATTTTTCAAATCCATCTCTTCATTTAAGTGGTCATAAGAAGGCAATGACCAACAAGCCACTGCTGATAGTTAAAACTACACCATCTGGGGATAAAAGGCATCTTTTTCCATTATTTGCCATCTCAAAAGTATAAGTAGCAAAAGAATCATAACTTATTTAATTTTTTGCCAGTGTACTAACTTTTTTTTTTTTTACTACACTTTTGTTTTATTTATTTTTTTATAATTCTTTATTTTTTATAATTTTTTTTGTTTTGATTTGTTCCAATTTGATTGGCTTTATTCATTTATTTATTTATTTTTTTCAGACAAATAGTATTTTATTTTTATTTATTTTGTTTGTTTGGTTAGCTTTACTTTTTTAGTTGTTTTTATTATTTATTTTTTCAGTCAATTCTATGGATACATTGTCATTTTAATTGAAAGTAAAAAATGACAAATACATTTATTTAAAATTAAAGTTTACTGTAACCATGCCAGTATAGTGTTTTTATTGTATTATTATTATTTTTAAAATAATTGTAATCAATAAAAAATAAAATCAAGTCCCTCGCTAATAATTTTCTCTTGGAAATATGTCACATACATAATTTAAGTGAAATGGGTTGTGAATGCCGTTTCATGTTGACTTTAAGCACAATAGTGTTTCATGCAATCTTATGTATTGTACGGTTATGACACATTTCTGATCTGGTCTTTTCTTCATCCTCAGCTGGTGGGTCTCCTGTTGATTGTCGTAGCAGCATGGAGGAAAGGCTTTGGCATTGTCTCCAGCATCCACATCATCGGAGGCGTGATTGCCGTGGGCTTCTTTCTTCTGCTGATCGCCATTGTGGGTCTCATTGGAGCTGTCCATCATCACCAAGTCATGCTTTTCTTTGTATCCTTTAGAAGCCTTTGTACTGCCTGTTTATTTTGTAGTTTAATGCCCATTAAAACTGCAAGTCTAAATTCTCCCATCTAAATGTGGTGAAGTCCTTGACCACTGCTGCTTTTCCACAGTACATGATCATTCTCTTCATCGTGTTCCTTTTCCAATTTGGGGTTTCCTGTTCATGTCTGGCCATGAATCAGGGTCAACAGGTAATCCTGATGAACTTTAAAGCCCTCTTGTTGTTGCACAAGTGTTTGAGTGTGATTCCTGGTATTTGTCTTGTAACGTTTCCAAAATAGGAGAAGCTGCTGAATTCATCCTGGGGAATAATGAATAACGACACAAGAATCAGGCTTGAGAAGAGGTTGGACTGCTGTGGCCTGTTCAATGATACCCAGAACCAGGGAGTGTTTGTGTCTGACTTACACCTCTGTGATGCTGTAAGAATATTTCCTTGTGTTCCATTTTTGATTTACTTTGACTTTTTGAGACATTATCGAACAGATAAAGTAGTTATGAATGATTGGTGCGCTTGTATCTGATGATAACATGTAGCTGGGACGGTGGATTCTGAGTTAACCAAATGGGAAAAATTAGTGGTGAACACCCCGTTTTCTTTTCCTGCAGCCATGTGTAAAAAAGAAGACCTGCCTCACCTGCGGCGAAAAGATGCTCCAACATTCATCAGAAGCTTTGAAGATCCTTGGAGGAGTCGGCCTCTTTTTCAGCTTTACAGAGGTTAGTTCAGATCAGATGTCGTCTAGACCTAATGTGAACAGCAGAACGAAGTGGTGGTAACTAGTGGGAGATCTAGACTTATCTCGAGGCCTGACTTTGCCAGCTGACTCAGCTGGAGAATCATGCTTGGAATTTTTTTATGATTTGCAATTAAAAATTTAACGTTCTACATTTCCCATCATTAGAAGGATGAAATGCATATGAAGTATCAGCTCCACCTTAAAAGCTCCTTTCTATCCTTTACTCTTCATTATTTATTATTAAGTGTAAAAGAGTTAAAGCATAAACAAAAAAAATGTATAATACTATTATATTTTAAAATAAAAGGGAGTATTAAATAAAAATGCAATTATTTTATAATAAATACAAATATTAAGTGTTGCCAGCTATTAAGTATATGCGCTCTCGGGTTTATTGCTGCCAACTGAAAAGCGCCAGTGAATGAAATGTCACAGTTTTGCATTATACTTTGAAAACAGCAGTGGATACTAACCTAGATTTATTATTTCAGTTGGAATAGAAATCTTATACAGTATTACAGATTGTTGATCTAAAATGGTAATTGTACATTAACACCATGTCAGTATGCAAATGAGTGGTCAGAGTGAATGTTTTATTGTGATTAAGCATGTGCACCTGCGTAACACTTATGTGCACCCCTGCCCTGATTATACTCCAGTATTGTGTTTCTAATCAATATTTCTGGCCTTTTTCTCAGATCTTAGGAGTTTGGCTGGCCATGCGCTACAGAAACCAAAAGGACCCGAGAGCGAACCCCAGTGCATTCTTATAGTCTCTCAGACAAGCTATTCCAGTTCCCCTTTGCACAGGTAGAGTGGAGCGCACCAAGAGACATTTAGAGCAGTAAACCCAGAACACAACCACTGATCCCCACAGCAAACTCTCATCCGCACACCCGGTTCAGAACACACTAGATGCAAACACATCTATTTTGATGATAGATCTGACCCATTTTCCACACAAGGTCTGCAGAGGGCTAATTTAAACCAGCAGGAGGAGGTATCATGTGTGATAGGATGCTCGTTCTGCCACTTCCCCCATCCTTGATGTGAGAAACTCTTCCTGTTTTCTGTATGCAAAAACGAAAATCTGCAATGTAAAGCCATCGATGTCTGCATGTTCATAGCCTCGGTTTCTTGTGACAAAGTCAACTCACCTGTGTACACATAACCAGGTAGTTTCCGTGTAACAGAAAATTAACCCACATAAACTTTGTTAATGTTTAGTATCACTTAGTCAAGGTGAAATTCTGTCACGTATCTCCCAGGAGAATCACATCCAGGTCTGCAGACCTGAAAAACACCTGTGTTTTGTGCAATACTATATGAAGTCCGTCTCTATGAGGTGACCAGTCCAGCCTATGGGATATTAGTTTAGGAATTAGAGGTAGAACGTGAATATTTAAAAACACTTGTGTAACTGAGCAATGTGAATGGGAGGATTTCCCCTGCCGATGGACTGCTGCCCTCCTGTTGTACGTTTACCGTGACATGGTCGATGTTTTCTCATTCTTTTCCATCCTTATTTAAAGCACAGAGATCCTGCCGCCTCAGCCGGGTCTAGCTAGTCTCACTGGACCTTTTACGTTCTCCATTTCCTTTGAAGCTTAGTATTACTCATGGATTTAGTGTTTTAGTATCTTATGAATTTCTGTGGATGTTTGTGTTGAAATAATCTCAGCGAGCTATTTATTCAGTTATCTGTCGGCTTGGTTTAAGCCACATACTCATGCATTTGAAATCATGTATCGCCTCTTTCCAGCTATTTTTAATGGCATCGAGTCCATGATTTTAGCACTGAATACTGTGCCATTTTAGTTAAAACCTTTTTATTTTGTGTTGTGCCAATCCTCTCTCTCTCTCTCTTTGTTTTGTGCTAATAGTGTGAAGTTGCAATTAAAGTGTGCGTTTTTTGCAATGCTGATTGTAGTAGATGGATCATTTGTAATGACCTTTGTGCACACACTTATGTTAATTCCATATGTACATTATGCACTTGTTAATTTGTTTATTCATATTAATAGGGAAACATACTGGCTAATACTCATAGTCTGAATTGCTTTAGTTTCTGCCCCACATGATTGAGAAAATAGGAAGACTGAACCATCACTCAGTAGAGCTTATATGTGTTCTGCTTCACTTGAGTGTGTTTCAATGATGGATTTTGAAGAGGTGAAATCAATGTCTGTATATAGTATAGTATAGTAGTTATTTATTGCCATCGGTGAGCTGTAAGCACCATTTTCCCTGGATTTGCCTTGTATTTTTAAAACTGACTTTTCCAATTAAATATTCTTAGATCAATACCTGTGAAATTCTCCGTTTTTTTTTATTATTTTTTTTATCATGCTCTGAGTTGTGTTCCTTAACTGCTTCAACACTCAAGATTTTACATTTAACATCAAGTGGTGACCCTAACAGCATCAAACCCATTTTTAAAGGAATAGTTCACCCAAAAAAGTTATTCACCCTCAGGCCATCCAAGTTGAGATTATCATGCTCACAAATGGATGCTCTGCAGTGAATGGGTGCCGTCATAATGAGAGCATGCATACTAATAAATACATCACAGTAATCTACAAGTAATCCATATGACTCCAGTTCATTAGATAACATCTTGTGTAGTGAAATGCTGCATGTTTGTAGGAAACAAATCCTTTATTTCCTTCAGCCTTTTCCATTGAAAATTTTCTCATCTGAATTAAAAAGCGAAAAAAGCAACGATTAAGCTCTGTTTCCAAGTGAAAGTAGTCCAAAATATTTTTAAACAAATATTTTGTGTGGATTACTTGTGGATTGTTGTGATGTTTTTATCAGCTGTTTGGACTCTCATTCTGACGGCACCCATTCACTGCAGAGGATCCATTGGTGAGCAAACGATGTAATGCTGAATATCTCCAAATCTGTTCTGATGAAATAACAAACTTGTTTACATCTAGGATGGCCTGAGGGTGAGCAAATTTTCAACACTTTTGGATGAACTATTCCTTAATGTACTTTGGTCTGTTTTTTTTACTTTGCCCAAATTTGTTCATTGCTTTTGATTATGTAATTATGTAAATTGTGAAATCTTATTATTTGTAATTAGCATTGCCCCCCCCATCAAAAAAAAAATAGGTCACAGTATATCACTTAACAACCACTGTATTAGAATATCAAAGCTAACCCTTATTGGTTGTCTTTACTTTTGCTGGAAATCACCGACGACTGCAAGTGTGTTACACTTCATATCAAGTTTATATGCACTAGTGGTACAGCATTTTTATTTGTATAACCAATAATCCATTGTGACATGAGTATGATCCTAAAAAAAGACATGAGGATTTTTTTTCTTCTTGTAAACAGTTTACTCTAAGATGTTATATTTAGATTATGCAACATGTGTAGGATTGTAGGTGTGAAAAATGATTCATACTAGGTCTGAAAAATATTCCACTGTAAACAGTGTTATCTTACAAAATGTTCCCCTACACCACCTTAACTTCCAGCATCAACAAAAAGAATTGAGCTGTGTGTCTGCTGATTTATACTGTGCCCATGGTTGTGAAGTGCTTTATTTCATGGATCAATTCATTATAAGGCCGTTTTAGGCAAGTGTCTTTGTACCTCAAAATGCACTGCCCCCTAGTGGTGCCCACTGGAACAAAAACAACGAAATGCTGAAACTAGATACTGTAATAGGCTTTGCTATAGTTAACTGAAGCCACAACTATTAAATTGTTTTCTGAATAATTTGCTGAAAAACAAAAAATATAGATCTAAACTTAAATTATATAAAGACAAATAACTACAAATTTAACAGAAAAAAATTGAATGATATAAATTATAAATTAAAAAAAAAAATTTTACCCTCACAACAAAATCAATAAACCTAAACTCAAATTTTAAACCAACTGAAAATTCTGAAAAAATCAAAACATAAAACCCTCAAACTGAATATACGGAAAAATGGCAAACGCACATGACAAAATTACTAAAACTTTTTAACATTTCAAATGAACTGAAACTATAAAAATGAAATCTAATTTAAATTATTAATAAATGCTAGTAAAATAAAATTTGTAATGAACAGGAAATACAGAAATAAAAGCATATTTAAATTAAATATTTGTAATGTTAAAATATCACTGGTTTACTTTAGAAGCAACTTTATTCATACCATAGACTCAGTTTTATTGCATTTATGAAGGTAAGCATAAAATAAATGTCTGCAGTATCCTTCATAAAATGCCATTCTGTTCTTGTTGAATCTTTGAGCTGCATCTTACGACCTTATCATTTGCAAGTTATCACCACATTTGCAGTGATGCGCTTCAGTGCATCAATAATTGTTGCCAGTGGCCACAACAAATAGATCGAATGGTTCACAGCTGAAAGCACTTCATGGATAAACACATCAGCTGAATTTAAAAAGGAAGAAAAGTGCATTTAAGTATTACAATTCTGTGTTTAAATTGTATGCAAAAATGTATAATTTTTTAGCTTGTTTAATAAATTTCATTTTAATAGCATTTCAATTCTTTAAGTCTTATTTTTTTTCTCTTTCTGTTCTGTCGGTCACTTATGTAAGTAAAATGTGAACTGTTAGGTGTCTGGTTACCTTGAATTTCCGGTCAACAGGATTTTGGACACGCTCAGCAAAGCAAACCCCCCATCCTGTCAGCACACTTGGACTCCATGTTGGGACATTTGCCAGTTCTCACTCCTTTCCAAGAGTGTCCATATGCATAAACCGGTCTGACCACCTGTCTAGAGACCAATATAGCAAAAAGTCTATGAGATTTTTGAGAAGCAGCCTTAGCAAAGGCTTAAATGTAGAAGTGCAGCATATGGAGTGTGATGATCAGCAATGGGAAAACATCTCTCTCTTCATCCTGACCTATGAGGTGTTATGACGAATGCCATATTTGTTGGCCGAGTCTGATGAGGACAGATAATGGAGCTGATTGTGATCCAGTCGGACAAACAGGAAGAGTATTCTCTCCCATCAGAACAGGGAGACAAGCGGGTCAATAGCAGCATAAATAATGGACAAGCTAGATGCATGTTGTTAGTGCAAATGAAGACGGACCAGCCGGACTGTCTGTGGGAAACAAGAATCGAGCGTATACTGTGTCCTCGCTCTGTGAGACACACCGTACAGTCCAATTGGTCAGCATCAGATGACCTATGTAGAAATTACTAAACTGAAAAAGCCATCATGTGCGCTTTCTGAAATCTTGAGGTGTTTAGACTAAGCTTAAAGAAATGGTCCCCCCACCACTGCTGACATTTACTCACCCTCGGGGCATCAAAGATTTAGAGGAGTTTGTTTCTTCATTGGAACAGATTTAGAGAAATTTCTGTCACTTGCAAACCATGGACTCCAGTCCATCAGTTAACATTTTGTGAAAAGCTGTGTGTTTGTAAGAAACAAATCCATTATAGAAGAAAGCTTAGAATTTGTTTGCCTTGTAGTATATTAGTTTTTATTTAGCATGCAAGGGGATATGGGTTCACATGTTGTTTGAACATGATGTTTTTTTAAACCAAACAAAATTACAGCTGAACTCGACAATGATCAGGATGCATTTTCATTGTATGTATAAGAGAAGCTTTGATGTTATGATAATAACTGTTTGTGTTCCACAGGGAAGTCATAGAAGTTTCAAGCGACATGAAGGTGGGTACATGATGATCAAAGCAAATGGAAATGATCTGTGTAAAGTGCAAGTTGATTAGATGGATCAAATTTAGATGCGAGTGGCTGATTTCTGTCAGTTCTTTTTTTTTAAAGAAAATAACAATTTAATTCAGCAAGGATGCACTAAAATGACCGAAAGTGACACTAAAAAATCTATTTAAAATAAATAATTAAAATTTAAATAATTTAAATAAATAATGCTGTTCTTTTGAACTTTTTTATTCATCAAAAAAATCCTGTTTTTTAATATAGTCAAATTGGAAAGTTATTTTAAATTGTAATAATATTTCACAATATTACTATTTTTACTGTAGTTTTCTTAATCAAAAAAATGCAGCCTTGGTGAGAAAGAGCCTTCCTTTAAGACTATTAAATACGGAATCTCATATGGTAATATTTTTAAGAACAGTTTATTATTATTATTATTATTATTTTTACAATATAATTTAAATGAGTTTTAAAAACATTTTAATTAAAAACATTCTTTTTCAGTTTATCAGTAATGGTTTCTATTGTTTGCGTTTAGTTTTCATCGGTGAGAGAAAGGTATTAAAACATCATGTAAATGTTTCACAGCAAGTGTTTGTATCAGCATGTACTGTACAGTATGTGCGAAGGTCCACTCACTTTGCAAAAGTTCAATTATTGATGTGCAGATTGGACAAACCATATGCATTTGTGCAGCATAGTCATGCCATAACAATAAATCAACAATATGTACAGAATGATTTGTTGGAGATTGATCTGTACTACCAGAGAGGATCGTTTTGACAACTCAGTGCCGACTGGGATCTGACTCACTGTCCATTATAACTGTAGAGGATTGATCAAAGTTATGTAAGCATGTGTTTATGTACAATGCCATCAGAAAGCATTGTGTGTTCTACAGAAGAAAGAAAGTCATACGGGTTTGGAATGACATAAGGGTGAGTAAATCATCACTTTAACCTTCATGTTGTGACCCAGAAATGATTTGAAGTTAATGTTATTGCATTGGACTAAAACTCATTTAGTTCACACAAAGTTAATGCATCTCCATTTTTGAGTGAATACTGCCAAAATTATCCACCATTATTGACCCCCCCCCCCCCCCCAATTTTTTCATAAATACCACTTTTTTATACTATGTTATTTAACAGAGTGGCATTATAACATGAAGTGCCCATGTACCTTTAGAGTCAGTTGTAAATCTGTATCAGTCTCAGTAGTACATCAACTAGGCAGTAATGAAAGAAACAACTGTCACTTCATTCTTCCAGATCCTAGCTACTTAACTCAGCGAGCAATAAATGCAATGGCCGGGTGTGAAAGATCAATTTTTAGAGCCGCCCTGGTAAGTCAGAAATTGACAAGAATCTCAGTCAATAAACTGCATTAGAGTGCTGACCCATCAGCTAAAGCCATGAATGTATTGTTACATGAGTCAATCCTGTTATGCAGAACATCACATTTTTAATAGGGAAGCTTGCCTGAGCTTGAAAATATGGTTCATTCATTGCAAATATGCTTTTAGTTTGTGTTACAGAGGTGCTGCATAGCAGAACTGACCCGTAAAACTTATTTGTGACCCAGGACCACAAAATCAGTCATAAGAGTCAATTTATAAAAATTTGTGGTGCAAAAAACAACAACAAAAACATCTAAATATTGAGAAAATCGTCTTTGAGAGCTACTGAAGTGGATATATATGGCTCAGTGTAGGAGAAAAAAAAAACTAATTTTGATAAAACAACCTTTAAAAATGTACTGTAATTTAAATCTATTGACACAAAAACATAAATTGCTTTAAAATAAACATTTAACAGTGTCTTTTGGATGTTTTCTTTCCACTAGTCTGAAAAATACTTCACGAAAATCCCAGAATCTCAAACTTGACAGGTGCATGAAAAAACTGTTTTTGCATGCAGTTTCTCCCCTTAAAGTTGTCCAAATTAAGTTGTTAACGTTTCTATTACTAATCAAAAATGACGTTTTGATATGTTTACAATTGAAAATTTACACAAACATCTTCATGGAACATGATATTTACTTAATATCCGCTGATGATTTTTGGCATGAAAGAAAAATTGATAATTTTGATCCATACAATTGTTGGCTATCGCTACTTATGAATGGATTTGTGGTCCAGCGTCACATTTATATTTCCCGCCGCGCCCCATTGACACGCAGGGGAAACGTCACGACAAAAGAGATCAGCACCTTGGACAGCGGCGCCCGTCAAAATCCAGCGTACACTTGGAATCTCCCACAGGAGAATGGTCCAGGAGCGCGCACGGCAGCGAGACGTTTGTAAATGAATCATTTTGATTGGGCGAGAGCGCGCCTTGGAAACAAGGGCCGTGTGTTGATGCGCACGGCAGAACGTCCATTTCGAGGATGAATCAGAGGGGAGCAGCATCAGCATCCCCATCACATTACGATCAACAGCATCATCCGCTCCGACTAACCATCACACCCTGAGAAGAGGGAAAATAGGCGAACCTGAGCACGGTGCCTTTTATTTTTTCCCTTCTGGAAGCTCCATCTTTGAACGTGGCGAGGAACCATATCGGGCCGGGAGGGGGATGGTGATCAACTTCAAATGGAGACAATATCCTGGCATTTTCCCCAAGCAATTCAGTCAATACTGCCATCGTTATTGCTGTTTTTAAAACACCAACCTAATGGATTGTTCTAAACCCTGCGTTTGGGATGGGAGGTGGCGCTGGAATATGTCGCTGGGAAGATGCACAAGGAAATGATGTGAAAGCTTCGTCATGATGCCTCTGATGAACAATAAACAAAACTATAGGATTGCATCCGAATCCAGCTTCCAGCTCTTTTGGATTATGTTTTTATGCTGAAGGATCCCCTGACGATGACTGTGTGTGGCAACGATGCTCTGAAATGCCATTTTGCTTCTTCCTTGTCTCTCATCCACGCGTCCAGGCTTTGGATTGCTGGGAGTTTATGAAAATTAAATCTCTTTAGACCTGAAAAAATGCATTGCCTGCTATTTATCGCAATACCTTAGGATTATTGTCATCTTCGCGTCCTATAATGATTGTATCAGAGAAATAACATCGGCCCTAACAGGCACATACATGCCATCAGACGGAAAATAACAAGCCTGGAGATTTTCTGACCAATTACCTTTGGTTTGGACAATTTCCTCTGAGACTTTAGGGTAGCAACTGCGTTTCAGCCTAATAAAATATTAATAATAGGCCTAACGGGTCAAAAACAACAATAATAAAAAAAATAATACTAATAAAAAGAACAATAATAATGTATACAAATAATAACGTTATATAAAAATAACCACAACAATAATAATTATCAAGTATAATTATAATCATCAGCCATACGACATACACATGTAGTCAAACATGTTCAAGAACCGGATCCGCATGTTTTTTAACGAACTGAAGGTGCTGGTTTTTATGCGATCCGGTTCTAGACGCTCCGAGAGTGACGCAGAGCCGAGCAGACGACCCAGCAGCAGCATGAGGGGACTCGGGATGGGCGGCTGCGGATGGCCGCCCTTCGTTGACTGCTCCAGCCGCGACGACGAGGAAGAATACTACGGGAGCGACCCCAGGCCCAGGAGTCTGGCGTTTGAGGAGAAAGACCCCAAACTGCAGGCGGGCCTGGACGCGGTCAGCCTCACCAGCAGCACGGGCAGCGGCATGAGAACACCTCAGTGTCGAATCTGCTTCCAAGGGCCAGAGCAGGTAAACCAACGCTGTTTTATATCACATGTGTGAGCACAATAACAAGACCTGTGTGCGTTTTCTTTAGGGTAATGCTAATTTTTGTGACGCTGGAGCACAAAGCCAATTTTTCGAAAATGAGATTTATACATCACACGAAAGCTGAATAAATAAGCTCTGCATTGATGTATGGTTTGTTAGGATAGGACACTATTTGGCCGAGATCCATCTAGGCTATTTGAAAATCTGAGAGAGCAAAAAAAAAAAATTATTATATATATATTGAGACAATTAGATTTAAAGTTGTCCAAAGTTCTCAGCAATGCATATTACTCATCAAAGATTAAGTTTTGATATAATTACAGAAAACATTTACAAAATATATTAATGGAACATGATCTTAATATCCTAATTATTTTTGGCATAAAAGAAAAACCAATAATTTTGACCCATACTATGGATATTGCTATTGCTACAAATATACCCTTGCTATTATGATTGGTTTTGTGGTCAAGGGTCACATATCCCATTTTAAATGTGGTAGATTATAAGGCAGTGTGGTCATGTTGCACATGCTGCTTGTTATTGTTGCTGTAGTGAAGTACTACAGTACGTACAGCTCCACAAAGTACACGTTGTTCATCAGCATTGCTCGATTTTTTAAATGTCAATACAACATGATATGAACACTAAATTGTGGCTCATTTTAATAATAACAATACTATGAGCAACAATACATAGTTGTAAGCAGCTCCACAAAATAGTTATGCAATAAGTACATGTTGTCCAATAATATTTAATTACTTATTTATTTAAATACACTTACATAATCACTAAATGATTACAATGAACAACAATACATAATTGTAAACAGCTTCACAATATAATTATGCACTATGTACATGTTGTTCAATAATATTACTTACTGTTTATGTAAATACACTTCAACACTGAAATGTGGATATTATAAATAGAAAACAATACACACTAATAATACTATAAGCAACAATGCATAATTGTAAACAGCTTTACAAAATAATTATGCTATATGTTCATGTTATCCAAAACTATTTTAGTACTTATGTAACTTATGTAAACGGCTCCATAAAATAAATGTGCAATAAGTACATGCTGTCCAATAGTATTTTCAGTACTTATTTGTATAAATACACTTATGTGAATAATAAAATGTGATTATTAATAATAATAATACTATGAACAACAATGCATAATTGTAACAATGCATAAATAATACTATTAAGTTCTTATATATGTAAAAACACTTGCATGAACACCAAAATGTGACTAATAATAAATAATAATAAATGAAAACATACACTAATAATGAAAAAAATAAAGTTATCTAATATATACTGTATAATAAGCAGATAAATAATTTGATATTAAGTATTTGCTGTCTAATATTTGTATCATATCTAATACTGTAAATAAACTGTTCCATAAACACTGCATAATTATGTGCATAATATGCATTTTGTTTAGTTCTACATTGTACATTGTTCTGTTGCCGTGCTTGCTCACTGTACACATTAAACATATAAAGAGCCTTAATTTTGCACTAATGAGCAGAAATTGTTTGCAAAGTATTGGCAGCATGTTTAACTCACCGCCACGCCATCTGGAACAAAGACCAGCGGCAGCATGTTGACTAATAATGCATTTCTCTTTTGATGGGTTTACAGGTAAGACATTGAAGACTGTCGATTTACAGGTTCAATATGCCCACCCAATTAACCTCTCTATTGCTTTTAATGAGCAATAGATGTCTCCGGTAGGTTCTGTATGGAAATGTATAATCTCAGGAAGATCATAAAATGAAAATAATAGGCGCCGCAGTTCAGTTTTTAATTGGCAAATTATTAAGCAACAAAATAGCTGTTGTTCATCTGTAAACATCTCGTGATGGATGCCCTGCTTGTGAACTGAGCGTCTATATCAGTATAATCAGATCCTCATGGCTAAATTTGTATTTGTATGGTAAAGGCGGAACACAGGATGGATGTTTGGTCAGCAGCCAAGCTGAGAAACAACAGATGCGCGAAACCTGTAAAGCTTGTCTGCTGCAAGTTAGCCGTAGACATCAGCTAATATGGAAAGATGTTAGCCATGTACCAACACAATCCATCTGGCAGTCCATCTGATTATGTCAGCCCCGGTGTCTGTTTTCAATGTGAGATGCATTTCAGTGTAAACCTGCCTCTCAGGTAAATGGTTTAATGAGCTGTTGAAAGTGCTGGACAGACAGAAGAAGAACAGCTGCTGGAAAAAAGACATTCGATTTTAAGATCTGTCATTCATAGTTATAATATTGTTTCGCTGATCTTTTTTTAATGTACAGTTTGATCATAATTTCAAGAATTAACCTCTTTGGAACAAGAGGGAATTAGCCCCTGCTGGTGGATGTTATAATGGCAACATATAGCAAAATAAAAAGGTATAGTTCACCCCCAAAATTACAATTTTGTAATTTACTTATGCTCATGTCATTCTAAACTTGCATGGTTTTATGCAAAACACAAATTAGGATATTTTGAGGAACAGTGGACTCCAAAACAACACAGGACTTCATAGAATTTGAATGTATAGACATTTTTGAAAAACATAAAAAGGGATACAAATTAATAAGAATCATTTAGAATGATAAATTAAAATAATAAAAAACAATTCTGATTGGGACCTTTTAAAAGTAGCTATTGTATTCTTACACACACACATTTTTTTTTTTTTTTCAAAATTTCAAATATTTCATTATCTCATTATAGATATTTTGGTCACTGTGCCTGATTTTTGGAGTTTCTTAAAATCACTAAATAAACAATTCTAGATGTAATAAATAATATTTCATATTTCTAATATTATATTTTGGAATATTATTTGTTTCCTGTCTTTGATGCCACACCTATTTAGCTGTTTTATTTGAGTATCTCAACACTATTTAGCTTTTACAAAAAGCTTTCAGTTTTTCGCTTAAATTTCAGTTACAGTTCTAGTTATTTAGTTTTATTTAAATGTATCCATATAATTATTTAAGTTTTAGTTAAAAAACTAAATAAAATGTAAATAAAATATGTTTAGGGGTTTTCACATTTAATTGAACATTTAATTTAATGTAATTATTTCGTTAAATGTTTTGTTTATTTTAAGTAACAAAAATGTACGGTTTTAGTTTTAGTTAACTGTAATAACTCTAATAACTGTTTAGTTGCTTGTCATCCAGGGGTGTGTTTCCCAAAAGCAATGTTAGTTAACTATGGTTCCATTGAACTTTACAGATAACAACGGACCACAGTTGTTTTTGGGAAACGCACCCCAGAGTGATCAATCACCATTTACGGCTCAAGCGATTGACTCACAAACTGACTGCACGATGATGTCAAATTTTTTCTCTCTCTCCATATTTTATTTGATTTTATTTCGGTTAATGTTTATTTTAAGTACCATATATGGTTTTAATTAACTCTAATAACTCTGCTATTTAGTCGCTTGCCAGCCAAAGTGATTAGTCATCATTTACGCTTCAGCTGATTGACTCAGAATGCGGCTGCATCATGCTGAATCACGTTTCAAAGCCACAGGATACAGATGAGTACTGAGTGACAATGCAAACATATAGCTGCAGGAATTATAGTCCTCGTTTCTTTAAATGTGAATGGCGTGCTGAAGGGGGAGATGGGACATCAGTCCTCATTAGTCAGCTTTCTGATCTGTCAGGGCTTATGGAACATGTAAAACTGATTTGTTTTGATGTGCTTGTTCTGGATACGAGCTTTAATCTGATTAAGCTGAGAGGTTTTTTATATATATATAAATATATATATATATATATATATATTTGGCTTTAGCGCCAAAGCGTGATCTGCCATGATGCCACGTCTTTTTTCACACACAGAACAAAGCTTTTTGTTAGTGATTACTATGTGCAGAGAATGACTTGAGTGCTGATTACAGATGTAGAGATGGAGAGAGCTTCTGTTACTCATGTTTGATTTCGGTTGAACAAAATCTGGCCTTGGATCTCGGATAACAGCTAGATACTCTGAAACAACAAGAGGAGGACAGGCTGTACTTTAGAGCACAGTATGACTCATCCAGGTCCACTTATCGTAACGCTCACATTGATCAGATCGGACAGACTCGTGATGTCCACTGTATTGGAGAACTTGACGGGAAATGTACAGGACAAGTGCAGTGTGGTTCAGAGGTGAAAATGTTTCTGGTTTATGAGCTTTAATTTGATTTGACATCAACACTCAAGCTAATGTGGTCTAAACCTGACGATCATCTTCTCCAGCAGGGTTCCAGATCTTCCAAAGAGCATCTTGCGCTGTAATGGAAGCAGGAATATCCTTTTGTATAAAGGAGTAACAATGAACAGTGAAAAATGTGATTATTTAAATAGTGATTAGTGAGCTAGAAATTGTACAGAATCTGTAATACTTATTATTCAGTATCTTTTCTTCGTTCTAAAATCTTCAAAATCCCCAAACTTGGTTTATTTCCACAATAAAATGTATTTATTTAATCAAATTAAAACTGTTATTATTAATATAGCAATATTGTTTCTATTAAAATTCATTAATAATTATTTAAAGGGGTACTCCACCCTAAAATGAAAATTTTGTCATTAATCACT